>NC_092153.1:16503757-16511257 GCF_045791955.1 Oncorhynchus clarkii lewisi
ACAGAGTGGACAGTCCTCCTCCCTTCTTATGGAGCCAGCCAGACTTGAGGGACTCCTGTTTGGAGCGGAACCACATGAAGGTCTCATCCTTCAACACACACCACCGCCTGCGCCATGGAATCATTAGACCAGCTGAGAGGGAGACACACACACACACACGTTCATTATGCCACTACAACCAGTTAAAGGGATGGGAGAGAAAGATGGGCTGTGTGTAAGTGTTGTGTACACGTGTTTGTGTTTGTGTGTTTGTAGGTGTGTGTGTGTTTGTAGGTGTGTGTGTGTTTGTGCGTGTGTTTGTACTCACCCTTCATGTAGAGGTAGCTATGGAAGTACGGAGGTCCGTTCCCGTTGAGAAGAGTGACCCTGCCGTTGTGTACCTCCTCATCTGTGTCCAACAGCCCATCATGCTCATCATCACTCTCTATGTACTGGACAACACAGATATATACCTCAATATCTATATAGATATAGATATAGATATATATATCTATATCTATCTATCTATCTATCTATCTATCTATCTATCTATCTATCTATCTATATATATATATATATATATATAGATATATATATATATATATATATATATATATAGATATATACATACAGGTAACTGCCAGAATAAAGGAAACACTTTAGTAAATAAGGGATTCAAAGTGTACTGTAAGCAGGTGCTTCCACACAGGTGTGGAATTAACATCCCATCATGCTTATGGTTATGTATAAAAATGGTTGGCAGACCCAGTTGCCCATTATTTTGGTGACCATGGCTAGAAGAAGAGATCTCAGTGACTTTGACAGAGAGGTGACTGTTGGAGCACGTTTGGCAGGAGCTTCAGTGACAAAGACTGCTCAAATTGCTGATGTTTCACGACATACCATGTCCGTCTCAGTCACCAGATCTCAACCAAATTGGGAGATTATGGGAGAATCTGAAGCGGCGCCTGAGACAGAGTTGTCTACCACCATCAACAAAACACCAAATTATGGAATTTCTTGTGGAAGAATGGTGTCGTATTCCTCTAATAGATTTCCAGACACTTGTCGAATCTATGCCAAGGTGGGTTGAAGCTGTTCTGTCTCGTGGTGCCCCAACGCCCTATTAAGACACTTTATGTTGGTGTTTCCTTTATTTTGGCAATTACATGTACGTCCAATATGCCTCATAAATATACACAGCAATAATGTGTGAATGTGTGTGTTTGTGTGTGTGTATGTGTGAATATGTGTGTGTGTACTAACTGAGTCAGAGCTGCCCCTGTATGACTCTATGCTGGCGTTGGTACACGTGGACTTCCTCAGAGCTTCTTCCTCTGTCATGGCCGCGCTGCCTCTGTTGCTATTCTGCCCGGATGCGGAACCATCGTCTCCCGCGGTGACAGAGCCCTCCTCCTCGTCGTAATCTGATTCGCCGCTGTCGACCGGCATGCTGTAGATCGGCTCCTCCCCTTCTCCGAGGCTCAAGATACTCGTCCTCCCTCCATCACCCTCTTTTTTCTCCCCCTCTTTTCCTTTTCCCTCCCCCTCTTCAGGAGGCAGTGGTGGGGGGGGAGGTGGGAGAGGGGTGCCATCTCCAGCTGGTAAGGGGGGAGGCGGGGGAGGGACGGGAGTGGGTGAGGATGAATCGAGGAGAGGGGGAGGTGGTGTAGCAGTAGAGCCCTCAGCGAAGGCAGGTGGAGGGGGAGGCAGGTGGGCGAACATATCCTGGTCCACGGCAGCGTCAGCCTCGGCTGGAGGAGGGAAGTCTGGGAGGAGAGGGACAGTGCACTCCTCCTCGGCATGGAAGCCCTCATCAACCTCCTCCTCCTGGGTTCCGGCTGTGGCCATGCCTGGCCCCTCCTGGAGCCGCTGGAGGGCAGGGAGACAACGGGTTAGGATCAGGGCAGATAAGGCCAGGTATGTTTTAAGCATATCCAACTTAACACAGGAGAGGGACGTAATTAGAACAACCTCAACACTCTTCAGGAAATACGGAACACCAACCTCTGCGCTAGCGCTAGCAGCGGTGGCTAAACTGGGATCCAGACCTCCAAAGTCCAGGAGGTCGATTAGTTCTGTGGCCTTACGAGAGGCCTCCTTCTTCAGCCTCTTGATCTCTGCGTCCCGGCGTAGCCGGAGCTCCTGCCTGGAGGACTCACAGAGCTGGGAGACCCCATCCTCCCTCTGTTTCTGTAGGCGCTCGATCTCCAACTCTATACGCAAGATCTCCTCCATCTGACGGGCCTCTTCTTCCGTCTTTCCTTCCTTCTTCTGGAAAGGGAGAGAGGGAGGAGGCGGAGGGAGGAAAGGGAGAGAGACACAATGGAGTGGAGAGGGAGAGAAAGAGAGGAAATTATAAAGAACGTCAGGTGTCATCTCATGTCTGATGACATGGATGAGCCCATTCCTATGATAGTCATTGGCCTCAGGACCAGACCATTTTCTAAAAGAGGGGTGAGCAGAGAAAAGAGTAGAGAAGAGAAAGCTCACCTCAGAACCCTGAGCGGCCTCTACGCCTCCCTCCTCCTGTTCTCTCTTCTTCCTCTCCTCCTCCTCTCTCTTCCTCCTCTCGTCTCTGAGTTGACGGCAGCTTGCGCGGGCCACCTGTCCTCGTCTGTGTTTTTGGAGTACCCGCGTCGCCAAGCATCGCCGTAGAAACCATTTCCGTTGTATGTGGGTACGAAGGTACCCCTGGAGGGTGACGACGCTCTCCTTCACACGCTTAAAGTGCTTCCTGGCGGTGTAGGTGAGGATGTGGGCTCTGATGACCATGCCTGCTTTACGGCGAACCTCGTCTCTCTCTTTCTCCAGATGCTGTTCCAGAGACTCCTTCATAAACACCTACAGGTCGGAGGTGTGACGTCAGGGGTGAGAGGTTGAGGGGTCAGGTGGGCAGGGTGAAATGTCACTTCAACATCTGTTGGTATCCACAGGTGTCAAGTCCGCTAAAGTTCTGCTGCAGTCTTACCTTGGTCTTTCCCAGCTGCCACTCCTTCTTGGCACGGTCATATTTGGTCAGCAGGTCTGTACTCCTCTTCTTATCATCCCCCGCTCCACCCACCTTCTCTTGCAGAATGATCTGATACCTGAGAGAGAGGAAGACAGGGGTGGAGAAAGAGGAAGTGAAAGAGTAACAAAGTTAAAACAAACTAAGTTTATTTACATACACTAGCCCAGAGAGAGAGAATTACAAAAAGAGGCGCAGGGGGAAAGACAGACAGACACACACAGACAGACAGACACACACACACTGACACAAACAGACACACACAAACTGACACAGACAGACACACACAAACTGACACAGACAGACAGACACTGACACAGACAGACACACTGACACACAGACAGACACACTGACACACAGACAGACAGACAGACAGACAGACAGACAGACAGACAGACAGACAGACAGACAGACAGACAGGCACGCACGCACGCACGCACACACACACACTGACCGGCTGATGAAGTCTTTGAAGGTTCTGCGGACAGGGAAGCCGGCCCGGCGGATCTTAACTGTTTCTAACATTCCAGAATACCTCAGCTGGTTCAGAACAACTTCCGGGTCAAACACGCTAGGGTTCTACACGGGTCACAGGTCAGAGGTGTTTGGTTAGAATAAGTTGTTCTGATATACATTTGTGTCACCCTATGTTCAAGGAGCTTGATGTCTGGTAAAGAGTGTCTTACAAAGGTATACCATATACACTACTGGTTAAAAGTTTTAGAACACCTAACACCACCTTATTCAAGGGTTTTTCTTCATGTTTACTATTTTCTACATTGTAGAATAATTGTGAAGACATCAAAACTATGAAATAACACATAGAATCAACCAAAAAAGTGTTAAACAAATCAAAATATTTTATATTTGAGATTCTTCAAATATCCACCCTTTGCCTTGATGACAGCTTTGCACACTCTTGGCATTCTCTCAACCAGCTTCACCTGGAATGCTTTTACAACAGTCTTGAAGGAGTTCCTACATATGCTGAGCACTTGTTGGCTGCTTTTCCTTCACTCTGCGGTCAGACTCATTCCAAACCATCTCAATTTGGTTGAGGTCGGGGGATTGTCCCAAACCAGATGGGATGGCGGATCGCTGCAGAATGCTGTGGTAGCCATGCTGGTTAAGTGTGCCTTGAATTCTAAATAAATCACAAACAGTGCCACCAGCAAAGCACCCTCACACCATCGCACCTCCTCCTCCATGCTTTACGGTGGGACATACACATGCAGAGATCATCCGTTCACCCACACCGCGTCCCACAAAGACATGGCGGTTGAGACCAAAGATCTCCAATTTGGACTCCAGACCAAAGGACAAATATCCACCGATCTAATGTCCATTGCTCGTGTTTCTTGGCCCAAGCAAGTCTCTTCTTCTTATTGGTGTCCTTTAGTAGTGGTTTCTTTGCAGCAATTTGACAATGAAGGCCTGATTCACGCAGTCTCCTCAGTTGATGTTGAGATGTGTCTGTTACTTGAACTCTGTGAAGCATTTATTTGGGCTTCAATTTCTGAGGCTGGTAACTCTAATTAACGTATCCTCTGCAGCAGAGGTCATTCTGGGTCTTCCTTTCCTGTGGCGGTCCTCATGAGAGACAGTTTCATCATGATGGTTTTTGCGACTGCACTTGAAGAAATGTTCCGTATTGACTGACCTTCACGTCATAAAGTAATGATGACCTGTCGTTTGTCTTTGCTTATTTGAGCTGTTCTTGCCATAATATGGTATTTTACCAAACAGGGCTATCTTCTGAATACCCCCCTACCTTGTCACAACACTGATTGGCTCAAATGCATTAAGAAGGAAATAGATTCCACAAATTAACTTTTTAAAAGGCACAAATGTTGATTGAAATGCATTCCAAGTGACTGACTACCTCATGAAGCTGGTTGACAGAATGTCAAGAGTGTAAAACGCTGTCATCAAGGCTAAGGGTGGCTATTTGAAGAATCTCAATTTTCTTTGGTTACTACATGATTCCATATGTGCTATTTCGTAGTTTTGATGTCTTCACTATTATTCTACAATGTAGAAAATAGTAAAAATAAAGAAAAACCCTTGAATGAGTAGGTGTTCTAAAACTTTTGACCGGTAGTGTATACAAAAGTATGTGGACACACCTTCAAATAAGTGGATTCAGCTAGTTCAAGCCACTCCTGTAGCTAACAGGTGTATAAAATCGAGCACACAGCCATGCAATCTCCATAGACAAACCTTGACACTAGAATGGCCTTACTGAAGAGCTCAGTGACTTTCAACGTGGCACCATCATAGGATGCCACCTTTTCAACAAGTCAGTTTGTCAAATTTCTGCCCTGCTAGAGCTGCCCCGGTCAACTGTAAATGCTGTTATTGTGATGTGGCAATGTCTAGGAGCAACAATGGCTCAGCCGCGAAGTGGTAGGCCACACAAGCTCACAGAACGGGACCGCTGAGTGCTGAAGCGCGTTAAAATCATCTGTCCTCGGTTGCAACACCAACTACTAAGTTCCAAACTGCCTCTGGAAGCAACATCAGCACAATAACTGGTCGTCAGGAGCTTCATGAAATGGGCTTCGATGGCCAAGCAGCTGCACACAAGCCTAAGATCACCATGCACAATGCCAAGCATCGGCTGGAGTGGTGTAAAGCTCTCCGCCATTGGACTCTGGAGCAATGGAAACGCGTTCTTTGGAGTGATGAATCACGCTTCATCATCTGGCAGTCCAACGGACAAATCTGGGTTTGGCCAGGAGAATGCTACCTGCCTGAATGCATAGTGCCAACTGTAAAGTTAGGTAGAGGAGGAATAATGGACTGGGGCTGTGGAAATCTTAACGCTCCAGCATACAATGACATTGTAGACGATTCTGTGCTTCCAACTTTGTTTGGGGAAGGCCCTTTCCTATTTCAGCATGACAATGCCCCCGTGCACAAAGCAAGGTCCATATAGAAATTGTTTGTCAAGATCTGTGTGGAAGAACTTGACTGGCCCACACAGAACCCTGACCTCAACCCCATCAAACACCTTTGGGATGAATGTGGCTGAATGGAAGCAAGTCCCCGCAGTAATGTTCCAACATCTAGTGGAGGCTGTTATAGCAGAAAAGAGGGGACCAACTTCATATTAACGCCCATGATTTTGGAATGAGAAGTTCGACGAGCAGGTGTCCACATACCTTTGGTCATGTAGTTTATGTAAGGTGATAGGTAGGACTTTTGGGGTTAATATAGATATGTAGTGTGAAAGACATAGATATGTAATAGATGATACTAACCTTCTCGTTGTTGGGTTTGATGCAGCGCACAAAAAAAGGGTTGGACACGCTCAAAGTGCCCATGAGGGAATGGAGAGAGTCCTGAGAGAGACACAGAGAATCAGTACACACACGCACACACACACACACACACAGACACACACACACACACACACACACACACACACACACACACACACACACACACACACACACACACACACAACTTCTCTCACCCTAAACTGTGAGCTGACGGTAGGCTTGCGTCTGGCTGTTCCCATCTTCAGAGTCTCCTCACTGTTCCTGCTGCCTACTCTCTCAAACAGATCATAGATGAAGTCCCGTCTGCTCTCCTTCAGCATGTTGAGGATGTCGTCTCTGAATGTATCTCTGTTCTTCTCCAGAACCCCGGTGACATCATACAGAACCTCTCCAGCATAGTGCCTGATGCCAAACTGATGGTCAGCCAGTCGAGGCTTCACATAGTAAGGGTTTGTCTGCAGAGGGAGAAGGAGACAAGTTATATCCCACCATATGAATGAATGTCACATAGTAGCATGTGTGTCACAGGAGGCTGGTGAGGGGAGGGCGGCGCATAATAATGGTGGAATAGAGTGAATGGATTGCTATCAAACTATGTGTTTGATGAGTTTTATACCATTAAGTACACTCTGTTCCAGCCATGACTATGAGCCAATCCTCCCCAATGAAGGTGCCACCAGCCATCTGTGGTGTGTGTGTGTGTGTGTGTTATGTTGGGTGGGGCGGGGTTGTTTGTGTGGGTCTGTGTGTGTGTGTACTGTATGACTCACAGAGTGCCTGCTGTGTAGTTTCTCCAGCAGTGTGAAGTCTGTCCCTTTGGGGAAGCGACTCTCCTCGTTGACCAACGCTAGCATCCCAAGTTTCTGGCAGAGAGACACACAACCAAAACATCAGATTAAATCTACTTCCCATTAACATTACATCAGCCCCAGTGTTGGACTGAATCCTAAATAGCACCCTATTCCCTATATAGTGCACTCTTTTTGGCCAGAACCCCATGGGCCCAAGTAATGGACTCAATAGGGAATACATATCTTCCTATATATCTCCCTGTAGCAGGAGAACTTTCTTGCAATACAGGACATTTTAAAATTGTAGTGTATTTGAGATTTAAAAAGGCTTCTGAAGTTTGTAATTACACTTTGAAATTTCATCAGACTTGATTTTCCCACATAATAATTCACATATTAATAATCCACAAATTAAGATCCTACATCTGTAGAGTGC
>NC_092153.1:16516257-16518757 GCF_045791955.1 Oncorhynchus clarkii lewisi
CTGTGGATGGACTGGGGACAGAGAGAGAAGGTCAGAGAGAAGGTCAGAACCACTGGGGAGGGACTGGGGACAGAGAGAGAAGGTCAAAACCACTGGGGAGGGACTGGGGACAGAACCACTGGGGAGGGACTGGGGACAGAACCACTGGGGAGGGACTGGGGACAGAGAGAGAAGGTCAGAGAGAAGGTCAGAACCACTGGGGAGGGACTGGGGACAGAGAGAGCAGGACAGAACCACTGGGGAGGGACTGGGGACAGAGAGAGAAGGACAAAACCACTGGGAGGGACTGGGGACAGAGAGAGAAGGACAAAACCACTGGGGAGGGACTGGGGACAGAGAGAGAAGGACAAAACCACTGGGGAGGGACTGGGGACAGAGAGAGAAGGTCAGAGAGAAGGTCAGAACCACTGGGAGGGACTGGGGACAGAGAGAGAAGGTCAGAGAGAAGGTCAGAACCACTGGGGACGGACTGGGGACAGAGAGAGAAGGACAAAACCACTGGGGAGGGACTGGGGACAGAGAGAGAAGGTCAGAGAGAAGGTCAGAACCACTGGGAGGGACTGGGGACAGAGAGAGAAGGACAAAACCACTGGGGAGGGACTGGGGACAGAGAGCAGGACAGAACCACTGGGAGGGACTGGGGACAGAGAGAGCAGGACAGAACCACTGGGGAGGGACTGGGGACAGAGAGCAGGTCAGAACCACTGGGGAGGGACTGGGGAAAGAGAGAGCAGGACAGAACCACTGGGGAGGGACTGGGGACAGAGAGAGAAGGACAAAACCACTGGGAGGGACTGGGGACAGAGAGATAAGGACAAAACCACTGGGGAGGGACTGGGGACAGAGAGCAGGACAGAACCACTGGGGAGGGACTGGGGACAGAGAGAGAAGGACAAAACCACTGGGGAGGGACTGGGGACAGAGAGAGCAGGACAGAACCACTGGGGAGGGACTGGGGACAGAGAGAGAAGGACAAAACCACTGGGGAGGGACTGGGGACAGAGAGCAGGACAGAACCACTGGGGAGGGACTGGGGACAGAGAGAGAAGGACAGAACCACTGGGGAGGAACTGGGGACAGAGAGCAGGACAGAACCACTGGGGAGGGACTGGGGACAGAGAGCAGGACAGAACCACTGGGGAGGGACTGGGGACAGAGAGCAGGACAGAACCACTGGGGACGGACTGGGGACAGAGAGAGAAGGACAAAACCACTGGGGAGGGACTGGGGACAGAGAGCAGGACAGAACCACTGGGGAGGGACTGGGGACAGAGAGAGCAGGACAGAACCACTGGGGACGGACTGGGGACAGAGAGAGAAGGACAAAACCACTGGGGAGGGACTGGGGACAGAGAGCAGGACAGAACCACTGGGGAGGGACTGGGGACAGAGAGCAGGACAGAACCACTGGGGAGGGACTGGGGACAGAGAGAGAAGGACAAAACCACTGGGGAGGGACTGGGGACAGAGAGCAGGACAGAACCACTGGGGAGGGACTGGGGACAGAGAGAGCAGGACAGAACCACTGGGGAGGGACTGGGGACAGAGAGCAGGACAGAACCACTGGGGACGGACTGGGGACAGAGAGAGAAGGACAGAACCACTGGGGAGGGACTGGGGACAGAGAGCAGGACAGAACCACTGGGGAGGGACTGGGGACAGAGAGAGAAGGACAAAACCACTGGGGAGGGACTGGGGACAGAGAGCAGGACAGAACCACTGGGGAGGGACTGGGGACAGAGAGAGAAGGACAGAACCACTGGGGAGGGACTGGGGACAGAGAGAGTAGGTCAGAACCACTGGGGAGGGACTGGGGACAGAGAGAGCAGGACAGAACCACTGGGGAGGGACTGGGGACAGAGAGAGAAGGACAAAACCACTGGGAGGGACTGGGGACAGAGAGCAGGACAGAACCACTGGGGAGGGACTGGGGACAGAGAGAGAAGGACAAAACCACTGGGGAGGGACTGGGGACAGATAGAGAAGGACAGAACCACTGGGGAGGGACTGGGGACAGAGAGAGAAGGACAGAACCACTGGGGAGGGACTGGGGACAGAGAGAGCAGGACAGAACCACTGGGGAGGGACTGGGGACAGAGAGCAGGTCAGAACCACTGGGGAGGGACTGGGGACAGAGAGAGAAGGACAGAACCACTGGGGAGGGACTGGGGACAGAGAGAGAAGGACAGAACCACTGGGGAGGGACTGGGGACAGAGAGAGCAGGACAGAACCACTGGGGAGGAACTGGGGACAGAGAGCAGGACAGAACCACTGGGGAGGGACTGGGGACAGAGAGCAGGACAGAACCACTGGGGAGGGACTGGGGACAGAGAGCAGGACAGAACCACTGGGGACGGACTGGGGACAGAGAGAGAAGGACAAAACCACTGGGGAGGGACTGGGGACAGAGAGAGCAGGACAGAACCACTGGGGAGGAACTGGGGACAGAGAGCAGGACAGAACCACTGGGGACGGACTGGGGACAGAGAGCAGGACAGA
>NC_092153.1:16523757-16526257 GCF_045791955.1 Oncorhynchus clarkii lewisi
GTCTTTCTGGTAGCGTTGGTAGAGGTTGTGCATGATGGCAGCTTCGTGTAGTTCTGCCAGAGTGGACATGTCCTCCACCCCATCTATACTGGACTGATGCATAGCGTACACTCTCTCTCTAGTCACCTCAGCCTGCTGGAGATACAACACCTAGAGAGGAGGGGGGGGGGGGGCAGAGACAGAAAGAGAGGAGTGGAGATATATATATATATATATATATATATAGAGAGAGAGAGAGAGACAGAGACAGAGAGAGACAGAGAGAGAAAGAGGGGATACATATTACAGATGCAAAGGTAAATATTGCACAGTTGGAGTTAATGGAGTCAATTCAATTCTAATTCATGAATTGAGAAAGAGAGGTATTTTCAGTTCTTGCAATTCCTTGCTAAGGCCCTTCCAGTGGTGTATTGAGGGTGCGTTGCTAAGGCCCTTCCACTGGTGTATTGAGGGTGTGTTGCTAAGGCCCTTCCACTAGTGTATTGAGGGTGTGTTGCCAAGGCCCTTCCACTAGTGTATTGTTGTTGCGTTGGCTCATAGTACAATGGGTTGGTAAATACCCATGTAAACCATGTCCTTAAGACAGATTCTCTTTTCAGGGACATTACGATGCAACAAATACCTCCGTCCCCCTGCGGCTCCTTCTATAGACATTCTACACCCTCTCATTCACTTCTCCTTCTTTGACCTGCTCTGTACCCTGCCATGACATCTGCCACCCTGTGCATGTCACCAATAAACTCATCTCATCTACACTATATATACAAATGTATGTGGACACCCTTTCAAATTAGTGGATTCGGCCATTTCAGCCACGCCCGTTGCTGACCTGTATAAAATTGAGCACACGGCCATGCAATCTCCATAGACAAACATTGACAGTAGAATGGCCTTACTGAAGAGCTCAGTGACTTTCAACGTGGCACCGTCATAGAATGCCACCTTTCCAACAAGTCAGTTCGTCAAATTCCATCCCTGCTAGAGTTGCCCCGGTCAACTGTAAGTGCTGTTATTGTGAAGTTGAAACGTCTTGGAGCAACAACGGCTTAGCCGCGAAGTGGTAGGCCACACAAACTCACAGAACGGGACTGCCGAGAGCACAAGACCTGTTCGTCGGGAGCTTCATGAAATGTGTTTCCATGGCTGAGCAGGTGTACACAAGCCTAAAATCACCATGCGCAATGCCAAGCGTCGGCTGAAGTGGTGTAAAGCTCGCCGCCATTGGACTCTGGAGCAGTAGAAACGTGTTCTCTGGAGTGATGAATCACGTTTCACCATCTGGCAGTACGACAGCTGAGGGGCTGTGTTTCATGGTTCATGGCCCCTTAGTTCCAGTGAAGGGAAATATTTAAGCTACAGCATACAATGACATTCTAGATCATTCTGTGCTTCAGCTTGGGGAAGGCCCTTTCCTGTTTCAGCATGACAATGCACAAAGCGAGGTTCATACAGAAATGGTATGTCGAGATCGATGTGGAAGAACTTGACTGGCCTGTACAGAGCGCTGACCTCAACCCCATCGAACACCTTTGGGCTGAATTGGAACGGCGACTGCGAGCCAGGCCTAATCGCCCAACATCAGTGGGACCAACTCCCTATTAATGCCCGTGATTTCAGAATGAGATGAGCAGGTGTCCACATACTTTTGGTCATGTAGTGTAATCGCTCTCTCTCTCTCTCTCTCTCTCTCTCTCTCTCTCTCTCTCTCTCTCTCTCTCTCTCTCTCTCTCTCTCTCTCTCTATATATATATCTATATCTATATATATATATATCTTTCCTTCTGCCTGTGGAAGAGCCGAGCCCCCACATCTATGTCATCAGTTTCCATGGCAACTGGAGAGAAGAGGGGAAGGGAGCCCAGTGGAACGAGGGAGAGGAATAGAAGGAGAGACCAAAGGAGGGAGAGAGAGAGATCCTTTTCTCCATGATGCCTGGTCTGGTAGGCCATGTACACCTACCAGTCCTTTCATCTAACAGTGGTCATGAAGGAGAGGAGAAGAGGAGAGGAGGAGAGGAGGAGAGGAGGTGAGGAGGAGAGGAGGTGAGGAGGTGAGGAGGTGAGGAGGTGAGGAGGAGAGGAGGAGAGGAGGTGAGGAGGTGAGGAGGTGAGGAGGAGAGGAGGAGAGGAGGAGAGGAGGTGAGGAGGTGAGGAGGAGAGGAGGTGAGGAGGTGAGGAGGAGAGGAGGAGAGGAGGTGAGGAGGTGAGGAGGAGAGGAGGAGAGGAGGTGAGGAGGTGAGGAGGAGAGGAGGAGAGGAGGTGAGGAGGTGAGGAGGAGAGGAGGAGAGGAGGTGAGGAGGTGAGGAGTCCAAGCTTAGACTCACCCTGACATCAGTATAGCCACTGCCCAGTAAAATGCACTTACAGTACATGATTGAAATGTTATTTCCATAAAAAGCTCATTCATTCCACTGGTGGCTGACGTCTCATCTGACAATAGAAGTCGAGTCCTATAGAATCCCAGGATGTTCATATGTCAACTCAGTCGGTTCCCAGACGTC
>NC_092153.1:16533757-16536257 GCF_045791955.1 Oncorhynchus clarkii lewisi
GGTAGAGAAAGAGAGAGAGATATCTCTCTCTCTCTTTCTCTACCTCTCTATATCTCTCTTTCTCTACCTCTCTATGTCTCTCTAGTAGAGAAAGTAGAGAAGTAGAGAAAGAGAGAAAGAGAGAGAGAGAGGTGTACACTGCATCTCTCTCTCACTGCACGGTGAACTGCAGAGTGATGTGGATTAAGTGAGCCTGACATGAGCATATGTGAGAGAGAGAAAGAGATGGGGAGAAACAACAGGTGCAGGTGTGTATGTGTACATGTGGTTGTCCATCCAGGTGTGTGTGTATGTGCATGCGTGCGTGCGCGCGTGTGTGTGCGTGCGTGTGTGTGTGTGCGTGTGTGTGTGTGTATGTGTGTATGTGTGCGTGTGCGGGTGTGTGTGTGTATGTGTGCGTGTGTGTGTGTATGTGTGCGTGCGTGTGTGCGTGCGCGCGCGCGCGTGTATGTGTGCGTATGTGTGTCCGTGTGTGTGTGTGTGTGTGTGTGTATGGACTGGTCCCTGGAGCGTATCCTGTACTCATGTGAGTTCTCACTGCAGCTTTCACTCTTGCTGCTGAAATCCAGGTCACATTACTGTCTCTCTGTAACCCAGCTCTAACACAGCCTGTGTGTGTGCACATGTGTGTATGGGTGTGTGTGTCGAGGATATGTCTAACTCTTTGTAGCGACTGAGCAGTACCCCTCACACACGCACATGCACACGTACACACACACACATATACACACACACCAAAACACATACACACGCATTTAGAGTGCATTGATCTTCCTACATTATGACCAACAAATCAATGTGACCCACAGGTACTAGTAGAACTGCAGAGTGATGTGGATTCAGTGAGCCTGACATGAGCGTATGTGAGAGAGAGAAAGAGATGGGGAGAAACAACAGGTGCAGGTGTGTATGTGTACATGTAGTTGTCCATCCAGGTGTGTGTGTGTGTGTGTGTGTGTGTGTGTGTGTGTGTGTGTGTGTGCGTGTGTGTGTATCCAGTGAGATGTTCTCACAAACACAGAGATGGAATTCAATCCAGTGTGGGATACATGCATCCATGTGATGACACCGCCAGCCAATCACAGACGAACGCATACAGAGAATCCCTCCACTGTGACTCCCCGTTTCCATGGTAACCCAGCATGACGTTCCCCATCCCATAGTTAGCTGGCTTCAACACAGATCTAGGATCAGATACTCTAGCACAAATAAACACACTTCAGAACGCGTTCGATTGATGGCAAATTTCACCAAGTGTCGTCTCTTTAATGATGTCACATACAGGAGTTAACTATAACGTCCTCTACCCTCCCTTAACGTTAAGGGAGGGTAGATGAAGCCAAGTCCTGGACTAAAAACAAACTCAATGTAGGATCTCCATTTAAAATGTCCAGGAACCCCCCCCCAACGTCAATAGTAGTAACCAGCTGATCAAGACCCAGTCTGAACTGGGTCAGAGTCTGTATCTTCCAAATTATATACACACACACAGAGAGAGAGTGAAAGAGAAAGAGAAAGAGGAAGAGGAAGAGGAAGAGGAAGAGAAAGATAATGAATGGTGGATAAAGACAGTACAGTTGAAGTCAGAAATCTACATACACTTAGGTTGGAGTCATTAAAACTTGTTTTCAACCACTTCACAAATTACTTGTTAACAAACTATAGTTTTGGTAAGTCGGTTAGGACATCTACTTTGTGCATGACAAGTACTTTTCCCAACAATTGTTTACAGACAGATTATTTCACTTATAATTCACTGTTTCACAATTCCAGTGGGTCAGCAGTTTACATACACTAAGTTGACTGTACCTTTAAAACCTGTTGTGACTCTAGGGGCAATATTTTCATTTTTGAAAAAAAGACGTTCCCGTTTTAAACGGGATATTTTGTCAGGACAAGATGCTAGAATATGCATATAATTGACAGCTTTGGATAGAAAACACTCTAACGTTTCCAAAACTGTAAAGATATTGTCTGTGAGTATAACAGAACTGATGTTGCAGGCGAAAGCCTGAGAAAAATCAAATTCGGAAGTGCCCCATATTTTGAAAGCGCTGCGTGCCAATGAGACCCCATTGAGCTGTGAATGTGCTATGAACCAGCTTACGCTTTCTACATATTCCCCAAGGTGTCTACAGCATTGTGACGTAGTTTTACGCATTTATGTTGAAGAATACCCGTAGGGGGCTACATTGCGCAAGTGGTCACATGATGCTCCCGGAGAAAATCTTGCGTAAAGTACAGAGGTAGCCATTATTCCAATCGATTCTACTGAGAAACCAATTGTCCCGGTGGATATATTATCGAATAGATATTTGAAAAACACCTTGAGGATTGATTCTAAACAACGTTTGCCATGTTTCTGTCGATATTATGGAGCTAACTTGGAATATTTTTCGGAGTTATCGTGACCGCAATTTCCGGTCGATTTCTCAGCCAAACGTGAAGAACAAACGGAGCTATTTCGCCTACAAAAATAATATTTTGGGAAAAAATGAAC
>NC_092153.1:16541257-16556257 GCF_045791955.1 Oncorhynchus clarkii lewisi
TTTCTTTTGATTTTCCCATGATGGCAAGCAAAGGTAGGCCTTGAAATACATCCACAGGTACACCTCCAATTGACTAAAATTATGTCAATTAGTCTATCAGAAGCTTCTAAAGCCATGACATCATCATCCAAGCTGTTTAAAGGCGGAGTCAACATAGTGTATTTAAACTTCTGACCCACTGGAATTGTGATACAGTGAATTACAAGTAAAATAATCTGTCTGTAAACAATTGTTGGAAAAATGACTTGTGTCATGCACAAAGTAAATGTCCTAACCGACTTACCATAACTATAGTTTGTTAACAAGTAATTTGTGAAGTGGTTGAAAAATGAGTTTTAATGACTCCAACCTAAGTGTATGTAAACTTCCGACTTCAACTGTAGCTACAGAGGGTTGTAGAGAACACAGCAAAGAGGGGTGAAGAGAGGAGGAGGAGAGACAAATTGTTTTAGCAACAGATGGCCCAGTCCCCTTGACAACCCCCTACTCCTGCATGACAACACACACACACACACACGCCGTAAGCCCAACTTACACATACATAGGTAGAATTGTGGCTATAGCCTTATTGTATGCCATGGCTACAAGTTCCAATCGAGTAAGAAACACTAGTTCTTCAATCGAGTCCATATTCTCTAGTGTGTGTGTGTGTGTGTGTGTGTGTGTGTGTGTGTGTGTGTGTGTGTGTGTTCTCAGACAGATGATCCAGATGTGCTTGAGGGGAGCACAGAGAGGCACAACTGGGTCCTGATGCCGAAGCAGCATTCTAACACAGCAACAACACTGTCGGACAGAGAGAGAGTCTGTGTTTGTCAGACAGAAATACATAAAGGGATAGAAGAGAAGGAGAGAGATACGTGTCCTCTGTAGTAGAGAGGTAGGGAGAGAGATATGTGTCCTCTGTAGTAGAGAGGTAGGGAGAGAGAGAAGGAGAGAGATACGTGTCCTCTGTAGTAGAGAGGTAGGGAGAGAGAGAAGGAGAGAGATACGTGGGAGAGAGAGAGAAGGAGAGAGATACGTGTCCTCTGTAGTAGAGAGGTAGGGAGAGAGATATGTGTCCTCTGTAGTAGAGAGGTAGGGAGAGAGATATGTGTCCTCTGTAGTAGAGAGGTAGGGAGAGAGATATGTGTCCTCTGTAGTAGAGAGGTAGGGAGAGAGATATGTGTCCTCTGTAGTAGAGAGGTAGGGAGAGAGAGAAGGAGAGAGATACGTGTCCTCTGTAGTAGAGAGGTAGGGAGAGAGAGAAGGAGAGAGATACATGTCCTCTGTAGTAGAGAGGTAGGGAGAGAGAGAGAAGGAGAGAGATACGTGTCCTCTGTAGTAGAGAGGTAGGGAGAGAGATATGTGTCCTCTGTAGTAGAGAGGTAGGGAGAGAGAGAAGGAGAGAGATACGTGTCCTCTGTAGTAGAGAGGTAGGGTAAGAGAGAAGGAGAGAGATACGTGTCCTCTGTAGTAGAGAGGTAGGGAGAGAGAGAAGGAGAGAGATACGTGTCCTCTGTAGTAGAGAGGTAGGGAGAGAGAGAAGGAGAGATACGTGTCCTCTGTAGTAGAGAGGTAGGGAGAGAGAGAAGGAGAGAGATACGTGTCCTCTGTAGTAGAGAGGTAGGGAGAGAGATATGTGTCCTCTGTAGTAGAGAGGTAGGGAGAGAGAGAAGGAGAGAAGGGGGGTAAAGAAAGAGAGACAGGGTGATAGAGGTGGAGAAAGAGAGACAGGGTGATAGAGGTGGAGAAAGAGAGACAGGGTGATAGAGGTGGAGACAGAGAGACAGGGTGATAGAGGTGGAGAGAGAGAGACAGGGTGATAGAGGTGGAGACAGAGAGACAGGGTGATAGAGGTGGAGAAAGAGAGACAGGGTGATAGAGGTGGAGATAGAGAGACAGCGTGATAGAGGTGGAGAAAGAGAGACAGGGTGATAGAGGTGGAGAAAGAGAGACAGGGTGATAGAGGTGGAGAAAGAGAGACAGGGTGATAGAGGTGGAGAAAGAGAGACAGGGTGATAGAGGTGGAGACAGAGAGACAGGATGATAGAGGTGGAGAGAGAGAGACAGGGTGATAGAGGTGGAGACAGAGAGACAGTGTGATAGAGGTGGAGACAGAGAGACAGGGTGATAGAGGTGGAGACAGAGAGACAGGGTGATAGAGGTGGAGAAAGAGAGACAGGGTGATAGAGGTGGAGAGAGAGAGACAGGGTGATAGAGGTGGAGACAGAGAGACAGTGTGATAGAGGTGGAGAAAGAGAGACAGGGTGATAGAGGTGGAGACAGAGAGACAGGGTGATAGAGGTGGAGAAAGAGAGACAGGGTGATAGAGGTGGAGATAGAGAGACAGCGTGATAGAGGTGGAGAAAGAGAGACAGGGTGATAGAGGTGGAGAAAGAGAGACAGGGTGATAGAGGTGGAGAAAGAGAGACAGGGTGATAGAGGTGGAGAAAGAGAGACAGGGTGATAGAGGTGGAGAGAGAGAGACAGGGTGATAGAGGTGGAGACAGAGAGACAGTGTGATAGAGGTGGAGACAGAGAGACAGGGTGATAGAGGTGGAGACAGAGAGACAGGGTGATAGAGGTGGAGAAAGAGAGACAGGGTGATAGAGGTGGAGAAAGAGAGACAGGGTGATAGAGGTGGAGACAGAGAGACAGGATGATAGAGGTGGAGAGAGAGAGACAGGGTGATAGAGGTGGAGAGAGAGAGAGACAGGGTGATAGAGGTGGAGACAGAGAGACAGGGTGATAGAGGTGGAGAGAGAGAGACAGGGTGATAGAGGTGGAGACAGAGAGACAGTGTGATAGAGGTGGAGAAAGAGAGACAGGGTGATAGAGGTGGAGACAGAGAGACAGGGTGATAGAGGTGGAGAAAGAGAGACAGGGTGATAGAGGTGGAGATAGAGAGACAGCGTGATAGAGGTGGAGAAAGAGAGACAGGGTGATAGAGGTGGAGAAAGAGAGACAGGGTGATAGAGGTGGAGACAGAGAGACAGGGTGATAGAGGTGGAGAAAGAGGAAGTGTCTTATATTTATTATGTCCCTCCAACACAAAGCTCCCTTTCAGCCAGTCAGTGACCTCTAACCCCTGAACCCTACACTACCCCAACACAGGGGGGGACTACTGTATTATAAAGGGGGTAAGTGGGTGAAGAGGGGAAGAGGAAAGGATTGGGGGAAGTTAAAGGGGGACTACTGTATTACATGTAAAGGAGGTGAGGGTGAGGGAGGGGTGAGGGAGGTATAGAAGGGGTGGGTGGGTAGGGGGTGAGAGAAGGAGGACCCTGAAAAAATCAAGGATACCTGAGGTGCGTTCAGTTCGATTGGACGTTTGCGGAACGGTTTGTACTGAGCGCCACGTTTCCCCAAAACGTTCTGGAGGTACTTGAACAGACTTTGAGGTACGTTTGCTCCCGTTTCACGGGTGTGGCGAGGTGTGGCTTGAAGAAATTTGTGAAGTATTTTAAGGGCAGTGGCCATGGTGACAGCGTTTCCCAAACCACAACCTCTCCCCGTTTTTCAACTCGTCGTTCAGTAAAGCAACGTTTCGGTTCAATTGAACGTTCCAGAACGTAAAAGCATACTGAACGCAGCCCAGATGTGCACATCTGAAGGAAGAGTGAGAGAAAGAGGAGGAGAAGACAGGAGGAAGAGGAGGAGAAGAGGCTTATTGTTTTAGCAACAGATGGCCCACACCCCCCGGCAACCACCTGCTCCCACAACACACACGCCTACACACACTCCTGACAAAGGCTGTGGAGTTAACCAGGCAGAAAACACACACACACCCCAGCTGGGTAGCTCGGGGTAGAACCGCAGGGTGAAGAGTGTCGCTCCTGTACTGTGAGTTGAACACCCGGGGCCAGTGACAAATCCACACACACTTTGTGAGGTCTCTATGTGATAGGTATATATTTTATCACTAGCTACAGTTACTGTTGATTCCATGTACAGTGGAGGTCTGAAATGATTGACAGCCTGCATTATTTTTTTCGACACCAAACCCACCACTGGTGGGCGCGGCCAAAGAGCTCTATTTCATGTCATCTTGCCAAAACACCGGTTCCAATCCAAGTGCAAATTTCACTGAGCAAACTCCAGGTGTTTACATTTGATGACGTGAACATTGGGGTCTTTGGCCGTGCACACCAGCGGTGGGTTTGGCCTCTAAATGTGAAGTCATAAGCAGAACAGAACCCCAGACCTACTGTAAAATATGGTGGAGGATCTTTGACGTTATGGGGCTATTTTGCTTCCACTAGTCCTGGGGCCCTTGTTAAGGTCAACAGCATCATGAACTTGACCCATTACCAGAACATTTTAGTCAGAAACCTGGTTCCTCTGCCAGGAGGCTGAAACTTGGCCTGCAAGTGGATCTTCCAGCAAGACAATAACCCCAAGCACATATCAAAATCCACAAAGAAATGGTTAACTGGCCACAAAATCAACATTTTGCAATGGCCACCTCAGTCTCGGGACTTGAAACCCATTGAAGAGGACAGTCCATAAGCGCAAACGAAGGACATCAAGGATCTGGAAGGAATCTGTACGGAGGAGTGGTCTCAGATCCCTCCCAATATGTCCTCTAACTCATAACACATTTGAGAAATGGACTCAGTACTGTTATCAACACAAGGTGAGGTAATAAAAGGTATTGAAAACAAAGGTGTCAATCATTTTGACCCCTACCTTTTGGAGAATTGTTTTTATTGCTTGTTAAACAAAATCTCTTTTTCTGAGAGTTTTTATAGGTATAAAATAATATAATTTCCCACCTTTTTAGGAGCATACATTATAGCTCAGTGTTTGAATGATCTATTTCATACACTCCTTGAAAAAAGGTGCTATCTAGAACCTGAAAGAGTTATTCAGCTCTCCCCATAAGAGAATCCTTTGAAGAACCCTTTTGGTTCCAGGTAGAACCCTTTTGGATTCCATGTAGAACCCTTTCAACAGAGAGTTCTACAGTACATGGAACCCAAAATGGTTATTTTTTCTATCAAGGGTGCTCATAATCACTGTAGGGGATTTATACAGGAGGAGAGATGTTTATACAGGAGGAGAGGCCATGTTTTATTCCTCCCTCCACTCCTACTTCATTCTACATCTCTCTCCTTCATTATCTTTCTTCCTTCTACATTCCCTCTCTTCCTTCTCTCTCTCTCTCTCTCTCTCTCTCTCTCTCTGCTGCAGATCGATGTGATGTGTTTAAGGGATGCAACTCTCCATTAAACCTCAATCAATCCCACCTGACCTTTCACCTTTCACCCCTGGCTACCTGTGACTTCCCCCCTGCCCAGTGGTTGACAGGGCGGCACTGAATATTCCTTCAACCATGTACATAAAACCGTACGCCCTGTATTCCCACAACAATATTTAGACTGTCATTTAGTATGTTGTTAATGCAGTGTCTAATGTCTAACGTTGAGGCATCGTGACATATGAGTAAATAACCACAAACAAGCGCTTATAGACCGTTAGGTCTGCCATCTCCTCATCTCTCAGTAAGGTGACGTTTACATTAGGCTACTCCTCTGGCATCTTGTGGAACACACACACACACATGCACTAGTGCACTTGTCACAGATTGGGGATCATTGTGTGTCACTGTGTGTGTGTGTCATTCTGTGTGTGAGTGTGTGTCTGTCTATAAGCCAATAAACTAGTTGTTTCTGCTCATGTGAAAGAGGGGGAGGCATCACCCTGAAGACAGCCTCTGGTCAGGACCCCTCCCTTTCAGGACCACTCACACTCCACCATACACACACACACACACACACACACACACACACACACACACACACACACACACACACACACACACACACACACACACACACAATCAACCTGTGTACACACACACACACTATCAACCTCATCATAAACACACACTCAGTCAGTAATCTACTAACTGCAGTGACTAATATTGTCTTAAAGTTGTACATGTTGACATATCAGAGGCCACATCTGACTCAGAGAAATTGATAAATCTAAGAGAGAATGAAAGCAACAGGACTGAGAGAAAGAGGGAGGCGAGGTGACTGAGTGAAAGAGGGAGGGAGGGGAGGTGACTGAGTGAAAGAGGGAGGGAGGGGAGGTGACTGAGTGAAAGAGGGAGGGAGGGGAGGTGACTGAGTGAAAGAGGGAGGGAGGGGTGGTGACTGAGTGAAAGAGGGAGGGAGGGGAGGTGACTGAGTGAAAGAGGGAGGGAGGGGAGGTGACTGAGTGAAAGAGGGAGAGAGGGGTGGTGACTGAGTGAAAGAGGGAGGGAGGGGAGGTGACTGAGTGAAAGAGGGAGGGAGGGGAGGTGACTGAGTGAAAGAGGGAGGGAGGGGTGGTGACTGAGTGAAAGAGGGAGGGAGGGGAGGTGACTGAGTGAAAGAGGGAGGGAGGGGAGGTGACTGAGTGAAAGAGGGAGGGGGGGAGGTGACTGAGTGAAAGAGGGAGGGAGGGGAGGTGACTGAGTGACAGAGGGAGGGAGGGAGGGGAGGTGACTGAGTGACAGAGGGAGGGAGGGGAGGTGACTGAGTGACAGAGGGGAGGTGACTGAGTGAAAGAGGGAGGGAGGGGAGGTGACTGAGTGAAAGAGGGAGGGAGGGGGGGAGTGACTGAGTGAAAGAGGGAGGGAGGGGAGGTGACTGAGTGAAAGAGGGAGGGAGGGGAGGTGACTGAGTGAAAGAGGGGAGGGGTGGTGACTGAGTGAAAGAGGGAGGGAGGGGAGGTGACTGAGTGACAGAGGGAGGGTCTAACGGGGCAGGTGACTGAGTGAAAGAGGGAGGGACTCCTCTGGGGGAGATGACTGAGTGACAGAGGGAGGGAGGGGAGATGACTGAGTGAAAGAGGGAGGGAGGGGAGATGACTGAGTGAAAGAGGGAGGGAGGGGAGGTGACTGAGTGAAAGAGGGAGGGAGGGGAGATGACTGAGTGACAGAGGGAGGGAGGGGAGGTGACTGAGTGACAGAGGGAGGGAGGGGAGGTGACTGAGTGACAGAGGGAGGGAGCGAGGGGAGGTGACTGAGTGACAGAGGGAGGGAGGGGAGGTGACTGAGTGACAGGGAGAGGGAGGGGAGGTGACTGAGTGAAAGAGAGAGGGAGGGGGGAGCGGAGGGGAGGTGACTGAGTGAAAGAGGGAGGGAGGGGAGGTGGCTGAGTGAAAGAGGGAGGGAGGGGAGGTGACTGAATGACAGAGTGAGGGAGGGGAGGTGACTGAGTGAAAGAGGGAGGGAGGGGAGGTGACTGAGTGAAAGAGGGAAGGAGGGGGGGTGACTGAGTGAAAGAGGGAGGGAGGGGAGGTGACTGAGTGAAAGAGGGAGTGAGGGGAGGTGACTGAGTGAAAGAGGGAGGGAGGGGAGGTGACTGAGTGAAAGAGGGAGGGAGGGGAGGTGACTGAGTGACAGAGGGAGGGAGGGGAGGTGACTGAGTGACAGAGGGAGGGAGGGGAGGTGACTGAGTGACAGAGGGAGGGAGGGGAGGTGACTGAGTGAAAGAGGGAGGGAGGGGAGGTGACTGAATGACAGAGTGAGGGAGGGGAGGTGACTGAGTGAAAGAGGGAGGGAGGGGAGGTGACTGAGTGAAAGAGGGAAGGAGGGGGGGTGACTGAGTGAAAGAGGGAGGGAGGGGAGGTGACTGAGTGAAAGAGGGAGGGAGGGGAGGTGACTGAGTGAAAGAGGGAGGGAGGGGAGGTGACTGAGTGAAAGAGGGAGGGAGGGGAGGTGACTGAGTGACAGAGGGAGGGAGGGGAGGTGACTGAGTGACAGAGGGAGGGAGGGGAGGTGACTGAGTGACAGAGGGAGGGAGGGGAGGTGACTGAGTGAAAGAGGGAGGGAGGGGAGGTGACTGAGTGAAAGAGGGAGGGAGGGGAGGTGACTGAGTGAAAGAGGGAGGGAGGGGAGGTGACTGAGTGAAAGAGGGAGGGAGGGGAGGTGACTGAGTGAAAGAGGGGAGGGGTGGTGACTGAGTGAAAGAGGGAGGGAGGGGAGGTGACTGAGTGACAGAGGGAGGGAGGGGAGGTGACTGAGTGAAAGAGGGAGGGAGGGGAGATGACTGAGTGACAGAGGGAGGGAGGGGAGGTGACTGAGTGAAAGAGGGAGGGAGGGGAGATGACTGAGTGAAAGAGGGAGGGAGGGGAGGTAACTGAGTGAAAGAGGGAGGGAGGAGAGATGACTGAGTGACAGAGGGAGGGAGCGAGGGGAGGTGACTGAGTGACAGAGGGAGGGAGGGGAGGTGACTGAGTGACAGAGGGAGGGAGCGAGGGGAGGTGACTGAGTGACAGAGGGAGGGAGGGGAGGTGACTGAGTGACAGGGAGAGGGAGGGGAGGTGACTGAGTGAAAGAGAGAGGGAGGGGGGAGGGGAGGTGACTGAGTGAAAGAGGGAGGGAGGGGAGGTGGCTGAGTGAAAGAGGGAGGGAGGGGAGGTGACTGAGTGACAGAGGGGAGGTGACTGAGTGAAAGAGGGAGGGAGGGGAGGTGACTGAGTGAAAGAGGGAGGGAGGGGAGGTGACTGAGTGAAAGAGGGAGGGAGGGGAGGTGGCTGAGTGAAAGAGGGAGGGAGGGGAGGTGACTGAATGACAGAGTGAGGGAGGGGAGGTGACTGAGTGAAAGAGGGAGGGAGGGGAGGTGACTGAGTGAAAGAGGGAAGGAGGGGGGGTGACTGAGTGAAAGAGGGAGGGAGGGGAGGTGACTGAGTGAAAGAGGGAGGGAGGGGAGGTGACTGAGTGAAAGAGGGAGGGAGGGGAGGTGACTGAGTGAAAGAGGGGGGGAGGGGAGGTGACTGAGTGACAGAGGGAGGGAGGGGAGGTGACTGAGTGACAGAGGGAGGGAGGGGAGGTGACTGAGTGACAGAGGGAGGGAGGGGAGGTGACTGAGTGAAAGAGGGAGGGAGGGGAGGTGACTGAGTGAAAGAGGGAGGGAGGGGAGGTGACTGAGTGAAAGAGGGAGGGAGGGGAGGTGACTGAGTGAAAGAGGGGAGGGGTGGTGACTGAGTGAAAGAGGGAGGGAGGGGAGGTGACTGAGTGACAGAGGGAGGGAGGGGAGGTGACTGAGTGAAAGAGGGAGGGAGGGGAGATGACTGAGTGACAGAGGGAGGGAGGGGAGGTGACTGAGTGAAAGAGGGAGGGAGGGGAGGTGACTGAGTGAAAGAGGGAGGGAGGGGAGGTAACTGAGTGAAAGAGGGAGGGAGGAGAGATGACTGAGTGACAGAGGGAGGGAGCGAGGGGAGGTGACTGAGTGACAGAGGGAGGGAGGGGAGGTGACTGAGTGACAGAGGGAGGGAGCGAGGGGAGGTGACTGAGTGACAGAGGGAGGGAGGGGAGGTGACTGAGTGACAGGGAGAGGGAGGGGAGGTGACTGAGTGAAAGAGAGAGGGAGGGGGGAGGGGAGGGGAGGTGACTGAGTGAAAGAGGGAGGGAGGGGAGGTGGCTGAGTGAAATAGGGAGGGAGGGGAGGTGACTGAGTGACAGAGGGGAGGTGACTGAGTGAAAGAGGGAGGGAGGGGAGGTGACTGAGTGAAAGAGGGAGGGGGGGGGGTGACAGAGTGAAAGAGGGAGGGAGGGGAGGTGACTGAGTGAAAGAGGGAGGGAGGGGAGGTGACTGAGTGAAAGAGGGGAGGGGTGGTGACTGAGTGAAAGAGGGAGGGAGGGGAGGTGACTGAGTGACAGAGGGAGGGAGGGAAGGTGACTGAGTGAATGAGGGAGGGAGGGGAGATGACTGAGTGACAGAGGGAGAGAGGGGAGATGACTGAGTGAAAGAGGGAGGGAGGGGAGATGACTGAGTGAAAGAGGGAGGGAGGGGAGGTGACTGAGTGAAAGAGGGAGGGAGGGGAGATGACTGAGTGACAGAGGGAGGGAGGGGAGGTGACTGAGTGACAGAGGGAGGGAGGGGAGGTGACTGAGTGACAGAGGGAGGGAGCGAGGGGAGGTGACTGAGTGACAGAGGGAGGGAGGGGAGGTGACTGAGTGACAGGGAGAGGGAGGGGAGGTGACTGAGTGAAAGAGAGAGGGAGGGGGGAGCGGAGGGGAGGTGACTGAGTGAAAGAGGGAGGGAGGGGAGGTGGCTGAGTGAAAGAGGGAGGGAGGGGAGGTGACTGAATGACAGAGTGAGGGAGGGGAGGTGACTGAGTGAAAGAGGGAGGGAGGGGAGGTGACTGAGTGAAAGAGGGAAGGAGGGGGGGTGACTGAGTGAAAGAGGGAGGGAGGGGAGGTGACTGAGTGAAAGCGGGAGGGAGGGGAGGTGACTGAGTGAAAGAGGGAGGGAGGGGAGGTGACTGAGTGAAAGAGGGAGGAAGGGGAGGTGACTGAGTGACAGAGGGAGGGAGGGGAGGTGACTGAGTGACAGAGGGAGGGAGGGGAGGTGACTGAGTGAAAGAGGGAGGGAGGGGAGGTGACTGAGTGAAAGAGGGAGGGAGGGGAGGTGACTGAGTGAAAGAGGGAGGGAGGGGAGGTGACTGAGTGAAAGAGGGAGGGAGGGGAGGTGACTGAGTGAAAGAGGGGAGGGGTGGTGACTGAGTGAAAGAGGGAGGGAGGGGAGGTGACTGAGTGACAGAGGGAGGGAGGGGAGGTGACTGAGTGAAAGAGGGAGGGAGGGGAGATGACTGAGTGACAGAGGGAGGGAGGGGAGGTGACTGAGTGAAAGAGGGAGGGAGGGGAGATGACTGAGTGAAAGAAGGAGGGAGGGGAGGTAACTGAGTGAAAGAGGGAGGGAGGAGAGATGACTGAGTGACAGAGGGAGGGGGGGGGGGTGACTGAGTGACAGAGGGAGGGAGGGGAGGTGACTGAGTGACAGAGGGAGGGAGCGAGGGGAGGTGACTGAGTGACAGAGGGAGGGAGGGGAGGTGACTGAGTGACAGGGAGAGGGAGGGGAGGTGACTGAGTGAAAGAGAGAGGGAGGGGAGGGGAGGTGACTGAGTGAAAGAGGGAGGGAGGGGAGGTGGCTGAGTGAAAGAGGGAGGGAGGGGAGGTGACTGAGTGACAGAGGGGAGGTGACTGAGTGAAAGAGGGAGGGAGGGGAGGTGACTGAGTGAAAGAGGGAGGGGGGGGGTGACTGAGTGAAAGAGGGAGGGAGGGGAGGTGACTGAGTGAAAGAGGGAGGGAGGGGAGGTGACTGAGTGAAAGAGGGGAGGGGTGGTGACTGAGTGAAAGAGGGAGGGAGGGGAGGTGACTGAGTGACAGAGGGAGGGAGGGAAGGTGACTGAGTGAAAGAGGGAGGGAGGGGAGGTGACTGAGTGAAAGAGGGAGGGAGGGGAGATGACTGAGTGACAGAGGGAGGGAGGGGAGGTGACTGAGTGACAGAGGGAGGGAGGGGAGGTGACTGAGTGACAGAGGGAGGGAGCGAGGGGAGGTGACTGAGTGACAGAGGGAGGGAGGGGAGGTGACTGAGTGACACGGAGAGGGAGGGGAGGTGACTGAGTGAAAGAGAGAGGGAGGGGGGAGCGGAGGGGAGGTGTCTGAGTGAAAGAGGGAGGGAGGGGAGGTGGCTGAGTGAAAGAGGGAGGGAGGGGAGGTGACTGAATGACAGAGTGAGGGAGGGGAGGTGACTGAGTGAAAGAGGGAGGGAGGGGAGGTGACTGAGTGAAAGAGGGAGGGAGGGGAGGTGACTGAGTGACAGAGGGAGGGAGGGGAGGTGACTGAGTGACAGAGGGAGGGAGGGGAGGTGACTGAGTGACAGAGGGAGGGAGGGGAGGTGACTGAGTGAAAGAGGGAGGGAGGGGAGGTGACTGAGTGAAAGAGGGAGGGAGGGGAGGTGACTGAGTGAAAGAGGGAGGGAGGGGAGGTGACTGAGTGAAAGAGGGAGGGAGGGGAGGTGACTGAGTGAAAGAGGGGAGGGGTGGTGACTGAGTGAAAGAGGGAGGGAGGGGAGGTGACTGAGTGACAGAGGGAGGGAGGGGAGGTGACTGAGTGAAAGAGGGAGGGAGGGAAGGTGACTGAGTGAAAGAGGGAGGGAGGGGAGATGACTGAGTGAAAGAGGGGAGGTGACTGAGTGAAAGAGGGAGGGAGGGGAGGTGACTGAGTGAAAGAGGGAGGGGGGGGGGGTGACTGAGTGAAAGAGGGAGGGAGGGGAGGTGACTGAGTGAAAGAGGGAGGGAGGGGAGGTGACTGAGTGAAAGAGGGGAGGGGTGGTGACTGAGTGAAAGAGGGAGGGAGGGGAGGTGACTGAGTGACAGAGGGAGGGAGGGAAGGTGACTGAGTGAAAGAGGGAGGGAGGGGAGATGACTGAGTGACAGAGGGAGGGAGGGGAGGTGACTGAGTGAAAGAGGGAGGGAGGGGAGATGACTGAGTGAAAGCGGGAGGGAGGGGAGGTGACTGAGTGAAAGAGGGAGGGAGGGGAGATGACTGAGTGACAGAGGGAGGGAGGGGAGGTGACTGAGTGACAGAGGGAGGGAGGGGAGGTGACTGAGTGACAGAGGGAGGGAGCGAGGGAGGTGACTGAGTGACAGAGGGAGGGAGGGGAGGTGACTGAGTGACAGGGAGAGGGAGGGGAGGTGACTGAGTGAAAGAGAGAGGGAGGGGGAGGGGAGGGGAGGTGACTGAGTGAAAGAGGGAGGGAGGGGAGGTGACTGAATGACAGAGTGAGGGAGGGGAGGTGACTGAGTGAAAGAGGGAGGGAGGGGAGGTGACTGAGTGAGTGAAAGAGGGAGGGAGGGGGGGTGACTGAGTGAAAGAGGGAGGGAGGGGAGGTGACTGAGTGAAAGAGGGAGGGAGGGGAGGTGACTGAGTGAAAGAGGGAGGGAGGGGAGGTGACTGAGTGAAAGAGGGAGGGAGGGGAGGTGACTGAGTGAAAGAGGGAGGGAGGGGAGGTGACTGAGTGACAGAGGGAGGGAGGGGAGGTGACTGAGTGACAGAGGGAGGGAGGGGAGGTGACTGAGTGAAAGAGAGAGGGAGGGGGGAGGGGAGGGGAGGTGACTGAGTGAAAGAGGGAGGGAGGGGAGGTGGCTGAGTGAAAGGGGAGGGAGGGGAGGTGACTGAGTGACAGAGTGAGGGAGGGGAGGTGACTGAGTGAAAGAGGGAGGGAGGGGAGGTGACTGAGTGACAGAGGGAGGGACTGAGTGAAAGAGGGAGGGAGGGGAGGTGACTGAGTGAAAGAGGGAGGTGACTGAGTGAAAGAGGGAGGGAGGGGAGGTGACTGAGTGAAAGAGGGGAGGGGTGGTGACTGAGTGAAAGAGGGAGGGAGGGGAGGGGACTGAGTGACAGAGGGGAGGGAGGGGAGGGAGTGAAAGAAGGAGGGAGGGGAGGTAACTGAGTGAAAGAGGGAGGGAGGAGAGATGACTGAGTGACAGAGGGAGGGGGGGGGGGTGACTGGACAGAGGGGAGGGGAGGTGACTGAGTGACAGAGGGAGGGAGCGAGGGGAGGTGACTGAGTGAAAGAGGGAGGGACTGAGGGACTGAGTGAGGTGACTGAGTGAAAGAGGGAGGAGGGAGGTGACTGAGTGACAAGAGGGAGGGAAAGAGGGAGGGAGGGGAGGTGACTGAGTGAAAGAGGGAGGGAGGGGAGATGACTGAGTGACAGAGGGAGGGAGGGGAGGTGACTGGACAGAGGGAGGTGACTGAGTGACAGAGAGGGGAGGGGTGGTGACTGAGTGAAAGAGGGAGGGAGGGGAGGTGACTGAGTGACAGAGGGAGGGAGGGGAGGTGACTGAGTGAAAGAGGGAGGGAGGGGAGGTGACTGAGTGAAAGAGGGAGGGAGGGGAGGTGACTGAGTGAAAGAGGGGAGGGGTGGTGACTGAGTGAAAGAGGGAGGGAGGGGAGGTGACTGAGTGACAGAGGGAGGGAGGGGAGGTGACTGAGTGAAAGAGGGAGGGAGGGAAGGTGACTGAGTGAAAGAGGGAGGGAGGGGAGATGACTGAGTGAAAGAGGGGAGGTGACTGAGTGAAAGAGGGAGGGAGGGGAGGTGACTGAGTGAAAGAGGGAGGGGGGGGGGTGACTGAGTGAAAGAGGGAGGGAGGGGAGGTGACTGAGTGAAAGAGGGAGGGAGGGGAGGTGACTGAGTGAAAGAGGGGAGGGGTGGTGACTGAGTGAAAGAGGGAGGGAGGGGAGGTGACTGAGTGACAGAGGGAGGGAGGGAAGGTGACTGAGTGAAAGAGGGAGGGAGGGGAGATGACTGAGTGACAGAGGGAGGGAGGGGAGGTGACTGAGTGAAAGAGGGAGGGAGGGGAGATGACTGAGTGAAAGCGGGAGGGAGGGGAGGTGACTGAGTGAAAGAGGGAGGGAGGGGAGATGACTGAGTGACAGAGGGAGGGAGGGGAGGTGACTGAGTGACAGAGGGAGGGAGGGGAGGTGACTGAGTGACAGAGGGAGGGAGCGAGGGGAGGTGACTGAGTGACAGAGGGAGGGAGGGGAGGTGACTGAGTGACAGGGAGAGGGAGGGGAGGTGACTGAGTGAAAGAGAGAGGGAGGGGGAGGGGAGGGGAGGTGACTGAGTGAAAGAGGGAGGGAGGGGAGGTGACTGAATGACAGAGTGAGGGAGGGGAGGTGACTGAGTGAAAGAGGGAGGGAGGGGAGGTGACTGAGTGAAAGAGGGAGGGAGGGGGGGTGACTGAGTGAAAGAGGGAGGGAGGGGAGGTGACTGAGTGAAAGAGGGAGGGAGGGGAGGTGACTGAGTGAAAGAGGGAGGGAGGGGACTGAGTGAAAGAGGGAGGGAGGGGAGGTGACTGAGTGAAAGAGGGAGGGAGGGGAGGTGACTGAGTGACAGAGGGAGGGAGGGGAGGTGACTGAGTGACAGAGGGAGGGAGGGGAGGTGACTGAGTGAAAGAGAGAGGGAGGGGGAGGGGAGGGGAGGTGACTGAGTGAAAGAGGGAGGGAGGGGAGGTGGCTGAGTGAAAGAGGGAGGGAGGGGAGGTGACTGAGTGACAGAGTGAGGGAGGGGAGGTGACTGAGTGAAAGAGGGAGGGAGGGGAGGTGACTGAGTGACAGAGGGAGGGAGGGGGGGTGACTGAGTGAAAGAGGGAGGGAGGGGAGGTGACTGAGTGAAAGAGGGAGGGAGGGGAGGTGACTGAGTGAAAGAGGGAGGGAGGGGAGGTGACTGAGTGAAA
>NC_092153.1:16561257-16573566 GCF_045791955.1 Oncorhynchus clarkii lewisi
TGGAGCTCCTTTCTGTCCCTTGTGACTCAGAACACATTAATGATTCATCTGAGACTGTTCTGAACCAGCTAAAACACACCATGGCAACTTAGACCCCATCACACACAGAGAGGCAGCAGCCTGGCGGATTAACCTGGGTGTGTAGTGTGTGTGTGTGTGTGTGTGTGTGTGTGGGGGGGGGGGGGGGGGGTGTGTGTATTCAAGCCTAATTTCGAGCAGTTGGCTAATTATCACATACTCTCTGATCTTGGATTAAACTACAGTCGAACCCCAGAAACACCATGGCAACCAGAGCGCCATGGAAACAGCAGAATAATAAATAAGCAGCACAGGAAAGGAGGTGTAAAATAGCCTACTATATGGGATAACAACAACATATCTAACCCTTTACATTTTAGCATCTTCAGGTTGCTGGGAGATGGTGTTCTTGGTGAAAAAACAGCTAAGGACGCTGGGAGTTGGTGTTTTTAGTGAGTGTGAAAGATAGCTGTAAAGATGGAGAACTACTCCCATGCCTATAGACAGAGAGAGGATAGAGGAGAGAGGAGAGAGAGAGAGAGAGAGAGAGAGAGAGAGAGAGAGAGAGAGAGAGAGAGAGAGAGAGAGAGAGAGAGAGACCATCCCGGGGAAAACAGCTAAGAACGCTGGGAGATGAAAGAATGTGAAAGAATGCTGTAAAGGGAATCGAGATCCAAGATAGAGAACTACTCCCACACCTAGAGAGAGAGAGAGAGAGAGCGAGAGAGAGAGAGAGAGCGAGAGAGAGAGAGAGAGAGAGACCGACCGGGGACATGTACCAGGGATGAAGAGATCGGAGATTGTGGGGGAGGAAAAAGAGAGACAAGCGAGAGGGCAGAAAACAAGAGTGAGACGGAGCGACGGAGAGAGGCAGAGCTGATGCAGCTCTAAGCAGAACGAATGTGCTTGGTTATTCTGAAAATGGGTCATACATCTCAAGCGACTGCTCTCTCTCGCTCCTCTCCAATGAACCAGCATACACTCTATGCATGACTATAACATACCCTTCCCGCTTTACACTACACACTAAACACTACACACTACACACTAAACACTAAACTACACAACAGTCTTTCCCTGAGTTTAATATCCAGGCAGGGTGCCCAGGCCCCTTACGCAACATTTAAATCCTCTGGCATGAAAATGACCAATTGCACCAATAGAAGCCCAACTCATCCTTATAGGCAGGGGCCAACAGAGAGAGGCACCGCCTATACATCTGTAGGGGAAGCACTGCCACACATTACACATAAGTCAACAGAGAGAGAAAGAGAGACACACACACAAGGACACAGACTTTCACACCACTGATCTAAATATGAGGGGGGTTGTGCAGGCCACAGAAGGATAATGTCACCTGACATTTAATGCTCGGGTTGCCAGTGTGGCGTCAGGGTTTCTGCCTGGGTTGCCAGGTTTAGAGACTAAAGCTGAAATCCCGCCCTCAGTTGAGATTTTGGACCCCATCGCCATCTCTCTCTCTGTCCAGACAGAAAGGGGAAAGGGATAGAGGGAGAGATACTCTGCAGAGGGATGACAGACAGACAGAAAGCGAGAGAGAGAGAGAGAGAGAGAGAGAGAGAGAGAGAGAGGAAGGAAGGAAGGAAGGAAGGAAGGAAGGAAGGAAGGAAGGAAGGAAGGATGATAGAGTGAGAGAGAGAGAGAGAGAGAGAGAGAGAGAGAGAGAGAGAGAGAGAGGAGGGGGGGGGGGACTGTATGAGGGAGAGATGGATGAAAAGGACCCCCAGAGGTTTGGTCTCCACCCAGCTAAATAAGTAGTCCTGTGTGTGTGTGTGTTCTCTGTTTAATTTAAAGAGAGGAGGTCTGGCAGTCATAACTCATTCAGAACAGACCATTTTATAAGAGTGAATATATTAGTTCATATACACTACTGTACTTTACACACACACACGCCGCAGGCATGGACGCACACACAATATGTGCCACTCTCATGCTTACATTGAATCAATATGGCACAGTATAGCATTTACCCCAGCCACTGGGTCTGAGAGAGAGGAGGGAGAGAGAGAGAGAGCTGCATCCCTGTTTCACCCCACAGCCCTGTGGAAAGAAATGGGTGTTTAAAAAAAAAAAAAAGCCCTTTTTCTCCCCAATTTCGTGGTATCCAATTGTTTTAGTAGCTACTGTCTTGTCTCTCGCTACAACTCCCGTACAGGCTCGGGAGAGACGAAGGTTGAATGTCATGCGTCCTCCGATACACAACCCAACCAAGCCGCACTGCATCTTAACACAGCGCGCATCCAACCCGGAAGCCAGCCGCACCAATGTGTCGGAGGAAACACCGTGCACCTGGCGACCCTGGCTACAGGAGTTGCTGGTGCGCGCTGAGAAAAGGATATCCCTCCTGGCCAAACCCGGACGACGCTAGGCCAATTGTGCGTCGCCCCACGGACCTCCCGGTCGCGGCCGGTTACGACAGAGCCTGGGCACGAACCCAGAGTCTCTGGTGGCACAGCTGGCGCTGCAGTACAGCGCCCTTAACCACTGTGCCACCTCGAGAGGCCCAGAAATGGGTGTTTTTTAAACAATTTTAACCAAATTGGCAAAAACACACATTTCTTTCCACAGGGCAGTGGGGTGAGACAGGGATGCAGCTTAAGCCCAACCCTCTTCAAATATATATATATATATATATATATATATATATATATATATATATATATATATATATATATATATATATCAACGAATTGGTGAGGCCACTAGAAGTCTTCAGCACCCGCCCTCACCCTACTAGAATCTGTAGTCAAATGTCTACTGTTTGCTGATGATCTGGTGCTTCTGTCACCAACCAAGGAGGGCCTACATCAGCACCTAGATATTCTGCACAGATTCTGACAGACCTGGGCCCTGACAGTATTCCTCAGTCCAAAAAACGTCCAGTCACCAGGACCACAAATACAAATTTCATCTTGACACTGTTGCCCTAGAGCACACAAAAACTATACATACCCCGGCATAAACATCAGCGCCACAGGTAACTTCCACAAAGCTGTAAATGAGCTGAGAGACAAGGCAAGAAGGGCATTCTATGCCATCAAAAAGGAACATAAATTCAACATACCAATTAGGATCTGGCTAAAAATACTTAAACTAGTTATAGAATCCAATGCCCTTTATGGTTGTGAGGTCTGGGGTCTGGGCTCACCAACCAAGAATTCACAAAATGGGACAAACATTTTGAGTTGCACTTATCCTCCTGCCCAATGTACGATATTAGAGACATATTTCCCTCAGATTACACACATCCACAAAGAATTCGAAAACAAACCCGATCTTGATAAACTCCCATATCTACTGGGTGAAATACCACAGTGTGCAATTACAGCAGCAAGATTTGTGCCCTGTTGCCACAAGAAAAGGGCAACCAGTGAAGAACAAACACCATGGTGGACTGTGGTGGACCCCTATCGGTCAGGCCTCCCCTTCCACTGTTGCCGGGGGATATGGAGGTGTGATGTCAGTGTAGAGAATGTACTACATCTGTAACAACGCCCATAGAGACACACACAACCGGTCAAAAGTGTTAGCACCTCAATGTTTCCAGTTTTTATTGAAATTCACAGTTTATTGTCTTAATGTACTCTGAAATTAAAGCATAGAACAGCTAAACAATTGGAGACAAAAAAAGAAATCATGGAATTGTTTTGTTTAACAAAATTGTATCAACATCTTTGACTCTATATCTAAATTTTTTGATAAAAGTAGCCACCTTTTGCTGACATAACAGCCAAACACACATTCTTTCTACAATGGAAATCAAATATTGTTAGGAAAACTATTCCCAACACTGTTGCAGAAGTTCCCACAAATGTGTTGCACCTGTAGGTTGCTTTGCTTTCACCCTTCTGCCCATTTCATCACAAACCAAGTCTGGAGACTGTGCTGGCCATTCCATGATTTGAAGCCTGCCGTGTTGTTATTTTCTTCTAAGGTAGTTCTGACATAGCCTGGAGGTATGTTCTGGGTCATTATCTTGCTGTAGGATGAACCCCATAGCCTGGAGGTATGTTCTGGGTCATTATCTTGCTGTAGGATGAACCCCATAGCCTGGAGGTATGTTCTGGGTCATTATCTTGCTGTAGGATGAACCCTATAGCCTGGAGGTGTGTTCTGGGTCATTATCTTGCTGTAGGATGAACCCTATAGCCTGGAGGTGTGTTCTGGGTCATTATCTTGCTGTAGGATGAACCCCATAGCCTGGAGGTGTGTTCTGGGTCATTATCTTGCTGTGGGATGAACCCCATAGCCTGGAGGTATGTTCTGGGTCATTATCTTGCTGTAGGATGAACCCCATAGCCTGGAGGTGTGTTCTGGGTCATTATCTTGCTGTAGGATGAACCCCATAGCCTGGAGGTGTGTTCTGGGTCATTATCTTGCTGTAGGATGAACCCCATAGCCTGGAGGTATGTTCTGGGTCATTATCTTGCTGTAGGATGAACCCCATAGCCTGGAGGTGTGTTCTGGGTCATTATCTTGCTGTAGGATGAACCCCATAGCCTGGAGGTATGTTCTGGGTCATTATCTTGCTGTGGGATGAACCCCATAGCCTGGAGGTATGTTCTGGGTCATTATCTTGCTGTGGGATGAACCCTATAGCCTGGAGGTATGTTCTGGGTCATTATCTTGCTGTGGGATGAACCCCATAGCCTGGAGGTGTGTTCTGGGTCATTATCTTGCTGTGGGATGAACCCTATAGCCTGGAGGTATGTTCTGGGTCATTATCTTGCTGTGGGATGAACCCCATAGCCTGGAGGTATGTTCTGGGTCATTATTTTGCTGTGGGGTGAACCCTATAGCCTGGAGGTGTGTTCTGGGTCATTATCTTGCTGTGGGATGAACCCTATAGCCTGGAGGTGTGTTCTGGGTCATTATCTTGCTGTAGGATGAACCCCATAGCCTGGAGGTGTGTCCTGGGTCATTATATTGCTGTAGGATGAACCCCATAGCCTGGAGGTATGTTCTGGGTCATTATCTTGCTGTAGGATGAACCCCATAGCCTGGAGGTGTGTTCTGGGTCATTATCTTGCTGTAGGATGAACCCCATAACCTGGAGGTATGTTCTGGGTCATTATCTTGCTGTAGGATGAACCCCATAGCCTGGAGGTGTGTTCTGGGTCATTATCTTGCTGTAGGATGAACCCCATAGCCTGGAGGTATGTTCTGGGTCATTATATTGCTGTGGGATGAACCCCATAGCCTGGAGGTGTGTTCTGGGTCATTATCTTGCTGTAGGATGAACCCCATAGCCTGAAGGTGTGTCCTGGGTCATTATATTGCTGTAGGATGAACCCCATAGCCTGGAGGTGTGTCCTGTGTCATTATATTGCTGTAGGATGCCCCCTTGCCTGGAGGTAGGTTCTGGGTCATAATCTTACTGTAGGATGAACCCCATAGCCTGGAGGTGTGTCCTGGGTCATTATCTTGCTGTAGGATGAACCCCATAGCCTGGAGGTGTGTTCTGGGTCATTATCTTGCTGTAGGATGAACCCCATAGCCTGGAGGTGTGTCCTGGGTCATTATATTGCTGTAGGATGAACCCCATAGCCTGGAGGTGTGTTCTGGGTCATTATCTTGCTGTAGGATGAACCCTATAGCCTGGAGGTGTGTTCTGGGTCATTATCTTGCTGTAGGATGAACCCCATAGCCTGAAGGTGTGTCCTGGGTCATTATATTGCTGTAGGATGAACCCCATAGCCTGGAGGTGTGTCCTGTGTCATTATATTGCTGTAGGATGCCCCCTTGCCTGGAGGTAGGTTCTGGGTCATAATCTTGCTGTAGGATGAACCCCTGACCAACTAGGTGCACAACAGAGGGTATTGCAAGGCACTGCAAAATGCTGTGGTAGACATTATGGGTCAGGGAGCCACTCACTCTGTGCAAGTCGTCGACTCTGGTTCCAGCAAAAAAGCCGCTGACCATCACGCTTCCTCCTCCATGTTTGACAGTTGCTGTCACACACTGAGGAACCATCCTTTCACCTATTCGACGGCGGACAAAAACCCTGCGTGATGAACCAAAGATTTCATTGGTCCATAAGACCGTCTTCCAGTCTTCAGTAGTCCACTGGCGGTGCTTCGTGGCCCAGGCAAGTCTCTTTTTCTTATTTTGCCATCTTAGCAATGGCCTTCATACTGTCACTCGACCTGTCAAACCTGCAGCTCGAAGTCTCCTCTTCACAGTTGAAACGGAGACTTGCTGACTTCGACCAGTGTTAAGCTGTGCTTGAAGCTGTTGTTCTATGAGCCACCTATCACGCAAGCTGTTGACTCTCAGAAACTTGTCTTCTGATTCTGTTGTGGCTTTGGCTCTGCCAGACCTCTTCCTGTCAGAGTTTCCTCCAGGTTCCAAGTGCCTTTTGATGGTGTAGGAAACTGTACTCACTGACGCCTTGGGTTTCTTTGCAATTTCTCTAAAGGAAAGACCTACACTTTCAAGGGTTATAATGTTCTGTCTGTCTTCCTTTGTTAATTGCCTTTTTCTCACCATTATGATAGCAATATACTACTTCTTGCAGTACAATAGTGTCCAAATAATGCTTACAGTTTTTTTCGATTGCTAAACGACAGTGGGCACAACTGGAGTCACATGTGCAAAACTCTAACTACAGTCTGCACTACCAACAGTCACCTGAGCTAAACAGTTCACATCACCTGCAAAACTCATTCCAAGCAACACAACTCTTAACACATGGCTCAAAACACGCTCAGTGCAGCCAAACACTATGCACAACCTTCACTGAGATAACACACACTGTCACTCAGAACACACTGAGAGTAAAAACACTAGCATCAAACACCAATACAGAAAATACAAACTTTTCATCTTTACAGTTTGAACAATTTCAGTGACTTCATACAAAGTAATATTTTCTTCAAAGAAAAGAGTGACATTCTTTCACATGATTTATTAAAATTTTTAGAACATAACAATTCTTTAAGGTAAATGAAAATTAGCAGTTTGCTTCAATAGTCTGTAGTAATTTACGGAATTACAGTAATGAGAAAAAAAAGGTAGAAACTAAAAGTACATACTGTAATTCGAACAAATAATTGAGGGGCTAATCCTGCCTCTCTCTAGCATCAGGCGACAGGTTTTCTTCAACATCACATCTATTGTTTTCTCTTGCCATGCACCTGGGGAAGAACCTTCTGGAGTGCCTTATCCATCCCTGGCAGTCCTCTGGACTCGTGTCCTCACATCCGGCACGCATGGCTTCCAAAAGAGACATTTGGTCATGTGGGTGGTGACCAAACTTTCCACCTCCAGGCAGAGAAAAACTCCTCTATTGGGTTGAGGAATGGTGAATATGCAGGCAGGTACAAAACCATAAATCTGTGATGTGCTGCAAACCAATCTGTGACAGCTGCAGAGTGGTGAAAAGCAACGTTATCGCAAACTATGACAAAAACTTGGGGGTTTCTTACTGGCTCCCCCTGTTCTGCTGGCACTAGCTGAGCATAGAGCTGTTCTAGGAAAGCTATAAGCCTTTCTGTGTTGTATGGGCCAATGAGTGGTGTGTTGAGAAGCAAACCATCATTGGCCATTGCAGCACACATGGTGATGTTTCCCCCCCTTTGGCCTGGAACCTCCACAGTGGCCCTTTGACCTATAACATTCCTTCCTCTGCGCCGTGTTTTGGCAAGGTTAAATCCAGCTTCATCGATAAATACAAATGAATGTGGTCTTTCCAGTGCTTCCACCTCCATTACTCTCTGAAAAACAGTAAGTGCACAGTTTTACTGTAGAAAAGCTAGTGTTTTTTTTTACTGTAAATATTTTGTATAGCTGTGTACGTAACCTCAGACGTCTTACCTGGACATATTGGTATCTTTGCTCTTTTACCCGTTCACTGTTTCTCTCGAACGGTACAGTGTATAACTGTTTCATTGTAACTTGGTGTTTCTTTAGGACTCGAGCAATAGTTGTTGTGCTGACAGAATTAACATTTTCAAATATATCATTATCAGCCAGAACTCTATCTTGAATCTCCCGCAGTTTTATTGCATTGTTGACAACAACCATGTCAACAATAGCATTTTCCTGCGCATCTGAACATATTTTTCCTCTTCCCCCTGTTGGGGGCAGCCTTTGGGTCCTGTTGTAAAAATATATTTTACAGTCAAACTTACTGTAAAATATATATCTGTGTAAATATTCTAGAATTGCAATACAAAATAGATTCCTGTAATGTTTTCATTTACTGTAAGGATGTAACTCTCACCTGTTTGCATGATGGAAAATTTGCATTACAGATGCCACTGTGGATCTTTGCAGATTGGGTTGCACCCTCAACCCTGCCTCTCTCAATGAGAGACCATGGTTCACAACATGGTCTATAAGTGTAGCCCTTATTTCATCTGAAATAACAGCTCTTTGTCTTCTTTGTCTTCCGCCACGCATCCGCCCTCTCCCTGCCACCCTTCTCCCTCCACGAACCCATCTTCCTTGTTCCATTTCCAAAATGAGTCTTTCTGAGCTCTACCTATATCTACTGTAATATGTGTGTGTTCACTAACAAGTCTAAAACAAGACACCTGCTTTGCCTTTCAGCTGAAATTGCAATCAGCAGTGTTTGAAAGGCACAAGGCTGAAATCTATTCCGTTTTGAATGTGTGGTTCACAGTTTTGACAGCAGTGTGTTAGCATTTGAACAAAGTGCTGTAAATCCACAGTGTTGTGCAGGTTGTGGTTAAAGTCATGGGATAAGTGTGTAGAGTTTTGAAAATTGTGTTCAAGCAATGAAAAACGAACTAGAGTTTGGTCCACATTAACTGCTGCTGTGCAGACTGTAGTTAGAGTTTTGCACATGTGACTCCAGTTGTGTCCACTGTCGTTTAGCAATCGGAAAAAACTGTAAGAGGGTGTAGTAACAGTCTGTTCCAACACTGATTTTATACAGACAGAGGGTTTGAGAATAATCAACAAAACTTGGGACACCTGTAGGGATTGTTAGCGTCAACTTTCAAAGCTTAATTTAGGACCATTTCTGCAGAACAGCTGTAAGTTGTTAACCCTTTACTTGTTCCCTGAGAAAAGGCTTTTTTTATAACTCTGAAATGTACCTTATTTTTCAGTTTTTGGTAACCCAAACTTCTTTAAAAAAAACATTTTTAAACCTCTGTCAGTTTACCTCTTACCTTTATACCATTTCAGGTTATTCACCGGACTTTCAATAAAATGTCAATAAAAACTGTGAAAATGGGGGTGTTCTAAAACTTTTGACTGGTAGTGTACACTGGTAGTGCGTGTGCACACAGAATGAATGACGTCACAGTGAGAAGGGGCGGTTGTTATAGTTATATCAGATCGAGATGAACAAGGATGGAGGTAAGTAGCCTACAGTTAGAGGATAACACATTCATGCACAGATGATACAAGTTGTGTGTGTGTGTGTGTGTGTGTGTGTGTGTGTGTGTGTGTGTGTGTGTGTGTGTGTGTGTGTGTGTGTGTGTGTGTGTGTGTGTGTGTGTGTGTGTGTGTGTGTGTGTGTGTGTGTGCGATGTGTGCCGCCTTTGTTTGTGACACCATGATGGAATGAATTAGAAACAGGGAGGAGATGGAGGTGAGGAGAAAAGAGGAAAGGAGAATGAAGAGGAGGAGGAAGAGGAAGGACTGAGAAGGTGGGGAGGTTGGGCACCATCCCCAGTGGGGTGAATTGGGGAAGAATGCGGCCCTGTTTTATGTGTTAGTAACAAAGAACACACCAACCATGTCTAAACCTATTAGGCTTAGGTTGTCACAACAACCTGTCAATATATTAGCATATAATAGATTATACTGCAGGAAACACATGTAGTTTATAGAAGAAAAAAATTCTACTGGGCCAAACTCAGTGGGCTAGCAAACTGGTGGCCGGACTAGAGATCTGTTAGCGCCGCTGGCAAAGAGAGAGTGAAAAGTCGTAAATTAGCTGATTGATCTGGGAAAATCGGTAACAACGCAATTTAAACACCAGGACCTCTCTCTCTCCTTTATCTCTCTCTCTCTCTCCTTTATCTATCTCTCTCTCTCTCTCCTTTATCTCTCTCTCTCTGCAGTGACGGAATCCAGTGCTATGTAACGTTTTTTAAATTGTATTATTGTTGATGTTGTGTTGTGTTTCTTCTCACTTTTGTTAATTTCACTTGCTTTGGCATTGTAAACTTGTGTTTCCAAAACCAATAAAACCCCTTTGAATTGATTTGAGAGAGAGATTAGGACATGGCGTTAATAATCCATAATAACAACCATAGCCATCGCTGTCTCACCTACAGTCAATTCGTATTCTTCCATTTCGCCTTCATCTTCCTCCTCTCTCCACCACCACCCCCCCCCCCCCCCTCAAATCCCGCAATAGCCACACCTCCCATCCTCCCTATCCGAGACACAGCCCCACACAGTCACCCCAGAGAGGGTAGAAAGAATCCTCCCACTGATCATACTAGTATAGCCACTAATAACCCAGTAGGTTAGTAGCTTGACGATACCACGCTTTTCTCCCTTATTAACAGATTGGTCTTAATCCGAAACGCAGCTTTATGGAAAGACTAGCCTATTTTCTGGTCAGCCTGCATTTAGCCAATGAGGCTACTCCTCTCCTCCTCTGAGAGAATGGACAGATGAGGATGGCAGTGCAGGCTACATGATGAGTGGTGTGGTGCCATTTTAGCACATCCTGTCAGTAGACTTTAGTCTAATATGATAGGTAGGCTAGCATTCACTTGTGTTGATGACATTGGCCTACATTTTGAGAGAGAGAGCGAGAGCGAGAAAGCAAATGTTTTCGATATTGTGACACATAACCTACACCTACTGTATTTTTGAAGAGTTTTATTATGCTTGTGTCTGTCGAAGGTAGGCCATACATGGATTCTCGTTGAACCACCATCATATTCTACACCAAATAAAAATGTCCAAACGATATTCACAATACGAGTTTATGACAGGCTACCACGTAATTTATATGTATATCATTAGGCCAACCAGTACCGGGGAAATATAATATTAAACCGGGGAAAAGCCCATCTCCCATCCCAGCTTACCTCCGCGAAAAACGCTTCCATTCTTCTCTATGTTGCTGCCCGGCGCGCGTGAAGTCAGTCGGTGGGCAGACGCTTGTCCCAGTGTTAACAGAGAACTAAATCACAGCGGGCACCGGGGAAGCTCGGGGTGGGTTAAGGTGGAATAGGCTCCTTGGTCCTGGTCGGTGGTGATTTCCATTCATTTGTAAACGTCCCGATTTAAATCCGAACGGCTACAATCCCTGATGTGTGTGTTCCCACCCAACGCCAACAGAGAGCAGAGAGAAAGCAGAGAGAGAGAAAGAGAGGACACACACCTCTTCTCCGAGTGTGCCGCTATAAAAATGTAAGATCAATCCCAAACAGGGAAGCCAACGGTTCCCTCTTCAGTCCTGACGGTGAACTGACGGACTCCGCGGAGCGGCAACTGAGTGTGTGATTGTGTGAAAACGAATAATGGTAAGGATAATGATTATGAGAGACAAAGTGAGGTAGCAACGTTATCATCGCGTGCACATCTTTATCCAAACTGTTTGTCGCCACCACAACAGAGGCCCTGATACCCGAGTCTCAGGAATGCTATGTTTGTTTCTGAAGAGGAGGAAAATAACAGGATGTGAACAGAGCTGGGAGCCACACGCGCACACACACACAGTTAATCATTGGGCTAGTAACCGAAAGGTTGCTGGATCGAATCCCCGAGCTGACAAGGTAAACATCTGTCGTTCTGCCCCTGAACAAGGCAGTTAACCCACTGTTCCCCGGTCGCCGAAGACGTGGATATCGATTATGGCAGCCCCGCCGCACCTCTCTGATTCAGAGGGGTTGGGTTAAATGCGGAAGACACATTTCAGTTGAATGCATTCAGTTGTACAACCGACTAGGTATCCCCCTTTCAATTTCATTATGTGAACTTTGCAGCTCTGGCGCTCTGGGCTGTGACAGTAGCTGGGGTGAGTCACATTCCCTCTGGGCTGAAAGAAAATAGAACTCACACACATGCACGCACGCACATACACCCACCCACCCACACACACACACACACACACACTCTCTCTCTAACCCGCAAATACAGAAAATGCACTATAGGCTACAGTCAAAAACGGCAGAACAATTTTTTGACAGTGGGTGCAGGATTTTTTTCCTTCTGATTTAGATATGTTTCTGCATATAATTTCGGACATTTTGGCAAGCTATTTGTTAGTCAACTTGTCTATAATTAGATACATGTAGTTTATCTTCTGTCATTATATGTTGCCCTAGAGCA
>NC_092153.1:16573666-16778666 GCF_045791955.1 Oncorhynchus clarkii lewisi
CCCCTGCCCTAGAAGACCCTAGAAAACCCTTGCTCAACAGAAGAGTGTAATAGATCGATAGAATGAACGCGTGAATATAGTTGGTATATAGTTGACATCAGTAAAGTTTTCTTTCGCGGATCAAATACGTTCAGGGACTGTGATAACATACAATAACACAAAGGAAAACAACGGGAAGATTTTCTGTTCAAAATGTCCAAATGACATCAGTTTGACCGGTTATAAGGAAAAAGAAAGCTGTGAAAACGACCCAATGTGTTTCTGATAAGATTTCAGTTCGGCTTCGATGCACATTTTATGTGGTTGAAATGCTATCACCTTTTATTATGCTTTTATGTTGAAGACAGCCCCTTTACAGATGGTATCTAACTGAGCATTGCATTATCTCAAGAGGCAGAAATAAATAAATCATATTTCTCCACACCTGTTCCCAAGTCCAAATTTAGCCTACATTTGGTGTATAATATTACGGCAATAAAGGCTTAATTCTGCAGGAGTTAATATTAAGGCTATGTTAGAGGTTATAGACCTACAGTTTGTGTCCAGATTTCAGTTTACATTTAACCCATCTAAACAGAAGGCTACAGTTTTCTTCACATGCCATAAGCCTATTTGAAGTCCCGTCTTGTGACTGTCGAATTTGTATAGCGCCTCACAATCATCACACATAACACAGCTGGCACTACTATTATCCTTTTTAACCACTTCACCAAATATTTTACAAAGATTACTTTTCTGTCCTTCCCTTCTGTTTATTTTCAACTCTCCTTTCGCTGCTTTTGTCTTTTTGAATTAAACTTCGACAATGTCCTTTTTGCCTCCGTGGATTGACCGTTAACTTTTTTCTGCCCGTTCCTAAACCCAGTCTTCAGAGCCTCCCGGATATAATAGCGTGGACTGCAGGTTATTAGTCAACCTGCACATCACTAACACACACACACATACACACCTCTGTCTTCCCTTCACTGGATCTATCACGTGAGCAGTATTCTCTTGTTCTCTCCAGACTTCTAGAAAGAGGGCACAGGTGCCACCATATGAACGCACACATGCGCACACACTGACCAAGAGTGATGGATCCTGGGACAGAAACCACCCTCAGGGCCAGAAGTGATACTATGCCCTCTCTCTATTGGTCTCTCTCAGTCTCTCTGCATGTGTATGCCCTTTAGGCATGTCACATGTTGTCTGTGGGAAATCCCATCACTCACAATGTCAAAGCCAATCAGTTTTATGGGGAAATGGCTGTAAATATATTTTTATCAACCTCTCTCTTTCTCTCTCTACCACATTCTTGATCTTTTCTGTCTAGATACACATTTATAACCGTCTGAAATAAGAGAGAAAAAGAGAGAGGACACCTACAGGCTATTCATCTGAGAGAGTGAGCACAGAGACAGAGAGAGATAGAGGGGAAACTATCCAACTGTGGTTCTGGAAAGCTTCCCGGAGTGCAGGGTTTCATTCCAGCCCTGCAGAAACACACCTGATTCAACTAATTATGGTCCAGACAGAGAGAATACCTGGATTAGTGGAATATTTGAATCAGGTGTGTTTGTGATGCGCAAAAACAAAAGCTTACTTATTGTGAGGCTCTGGATGAGAGCATCTGCTAAATGACTCAACTGTCTGTGACTGGTGTGAATTAGCCAGTGGAGAGTAAAGCTGGTATCAGATCAGTTCTAAGAAACAGCATCTTCAGACTGGAACCTTATATGGTCACACATTTTCAAGAAGTGTAAACTTTCCGTTGACAGTTGAGAAGAAGCAAGAGTATGATACAACCAGGGTTCATGAAGCACCAGTTGTATGTGGTTCTGTCCCCATCAGCATGTTCAATCTGAGTTTGAGTTTATATTATTTTTTACAGGGACAGCACACATTAATAATCAACGTTTTGGTAAAAGTGCCGGTTTTCGCCAGCCGGCTCATTTTCAACTGCAGTCCCTGGGCAGGTTATTAAAAACAATAAATGAGATGTTTTCGCCTATCAGAGACCTTCACCACTGCATTCTGCTCTGACATGTCAGGCCCTCCACGATTCTGAGGAAAAGATGAGGAGATATTGGGCTCAGCATCACGGGGTCGCCAGTATTGCAACATGGAGGAATAAGATAACTGACCAAAAGCAGATATAAGGAGACTGGTTCACCACAACACATCAAATCAAATATTATTTGTCACATGTGCCGAATACAACAGGTATTTCACCGTACAGTGAAATGCTTACTTAACCCTTAACCAACAATGCAGTTTAAAGAATTAAAATAAATAAATAAATGAATAAGGAACAACAATAAAATAACAGTAGTGAGGCTATATACATGGGCTTCCGGTACAGAGTCAATGTGCGGGGGCACCGGTTAGTCCAGGTAATTTAGGTAATATGTACTTGTAGGTAAAGTGACTATGCATGGATAATAAACAGAGAGTAGCAGCAGCATAAAAATTGGGAATCAGGGTGGTGCAAATAGTCTGGGTAGCTAAATAGTCTGGGTAGCTAAATAGTCTGGGTAAGCTAAATAGTCTGGGTAGCCATTTGATTAACTGTTCAAAAGTCTTATGGCTTGGAGGTAGAAGCTGTTAAGAAGCCTTTTTGACATAGACTTGGCGCTCCGGAGCCACTTGCCATGCAGTAGCAGAGAGAACAGTCTATGACTAGGGTCGCTTGAGTCCTTGTCACGCCCTGGTCTTAGTATTTTGTGTGTTCTTTATTAATTTGGTCAGGCCAGGGTGTGACATGGGTTTTGTATGTGGTGTGTTTTGTCTTGGGGTTTTTGTTAGGTATTGGGTTTGTATTATAGTAGGGGTTTCTAGCATAGTCTATGGCTGTCTGGAGTGGTTCTCAATCAGGTGTTTATCGTTGTCTCTGATTGGGAACCATATTTAGGCAGCCATATTCTTTGAGTGTTTTGTGGGTGATTGTTCCTGTCTTTGGTTTTGTTGTCACCAGATAGGCTGTTTAGGTTTTCTCACGTTTATTGTTTTGTTAGTTTGTTCATGTGTAGTTTCTTCATTAAAGAACCATGAATAACAACCACGCTGCATTTTGGTCCGACTCTCCTTCACCCGAAGAAAACCGTGACAGTCCTTGGCAATTTTTGGGGCCTTCCTCTGACACTGCCTGGTATAGAGGTCCTGGATGGCAGGAAGCTTGGCCCCAGTGATGTACTGGGCCGTACGCACTACCCTCTGTAGTGCAATTGCGTTTGAAGGCAGAGCAGTTGCCATACCATCTTGTGATGCAACCATGCTCTCGATGATTCAGCTGTAGAACTTTTTTAGGATCTGAGGAGCCATGACAAATCTTTTCAGTCTCCTGAGGGGGAATAGGTGTTGTCGTGCCCGCTTCACGACTGTCTTGGTGTGTTTGGACCATGATAGTTTGTTGGTGATGTGGACAACAAGGAACTTGAAGCTCTCAACCTGCTCCACTACGTACCCGTCGATGAGAATGGGGGCGTGCTCAGTCCTCCTTTTCCTGTAGTCCACAATCATCTTCTTTGTCTTGATCACATTGAGGGAAAGGTTGTTGTCCTGGCACCATACGGTTGTCTCATCGTTGTCAGTGATCAGGCCTACCACTATTGTGTTGTCTGCAAACTTAATGATGGTGTTGGAGTCATGCTTGACCATGCAGTCATGAGTGAACAGGAAGTACAGGAGGGGACTGAGCATGCACCACAGAGGGGCCCCTGTGTTGAGGATCAGCGTGGCGGATGTGTTGTTACCTACCCTTACCACCTGGGGGCGGCCCGTCAGGAAGTCCAGGATCCAGTTAGAGGGAGGTGTTTAGTCCCAGGGTCCTTAGCTTAGTGATGAGCTTTGAGGGCACTCTGGTGTTGAACACTAAGCTGTAGTCAATAAATACCATTCTCAGGTAGGTGTTCCTTTTGTCCAGGTAGGGAAAAGGGCAGTGTGGAGTGCATCATCTATGGATCTGTTGGGGCAGTATGTAAATTGGAGTGGGTCTAGGGTTTCTGGGATAATGGTGTTGATGTGAGCTATGACCAGCCTTTCAAAGCACTTCATGGCTACAGACTACAGATGTGTTCTTGGGCACAGGGACTATGGTGGTCTGCTTGAAGCATGTTGGTATTACAGACTCTGTCAGGGACAGGTTGAAAATGTCAGTGAAGACACTTGTCAGTTGGTCAGCACATGCTCAGAGTACACGTCCTGGTAATCCGTCTGAATGTTGACCTGTTTAAAGGTCTTACTCACATGTGTTACGGAGAGAGTGATCACACAGTCGTCCGGAACAGCTGATGCTCTCATGCATGCTTCAGTGTTGCTTGCCTCGAAGATAGCATAGAAGTTATTTAACTCATCCGGTAGGTTTGTGTCACTGGGCAGCTCGCGGTGCTTCCCATCAGTAGAGACAGAATGTGTACAATGGCTTCAGTCACAAAGCTGAGTGTCATACTGGCTGGTCTGATCCGAACCTCCCATGCTGTCCAAGAAACCTATGAGATTATAGAAGGTGATGAATATCTCTTTTACAATGATGAGTAAAATGACAACTGTTTGATATCCAACTCTAAAGCTGAAGAGAGCCTGTTGCTGTTGAACACTTCTAACCCTACACCTGAGAAATCCACACTGGATTCAGAATTATGGAAGCGACTGAAGCTCATCTCAGAACATTTGAACTGTCCTGCTCCAGAACCTGTCTCAGTCATACTCTGGACTATACAAGGTGGAGTGCTGGACAGCTGGCAAGGTGTCACTCCAGAAAAGCATCAACCTCACCATCTGCAGTACTGTACATGGTCGAACAGTGTCTTACATAATGTATGCTCATTTCAGAGGGAGCTAATTAGACCTGCTGTACTTCCCAATGGGACAGAGGAATGGTCCCAGGAAAGCCCAGTTGGAAGACTCACCAAAGTATCACCATCTCAAACCCACTCAAGGCCTGGAAAAATCCTTACTGACCAAGAGAAGCAGACAGACTATTTTGTGAATGGAGCATTGTCAGGAAATGACACCCAAACACTCAGGGTATTACTTGTGCATAAAAGTGTCCCCACTAAAAATCTTCAGAATATATAATCTGCTGGTGTGCCCCAAATCTGAGCCCCTCATTGAGTTCTTCTCAGAGTTAGGGGAGGTTGTAACTCTGATGTCAAGGAGTATAGTGTGGTATAGAAAGACTGCTAAAGTGGACAACGTTATTCTGATAGGGAGGAGTGACATACCTACATATAGAGTACAAACAAATGCATGAAGATTTAGATAGCAGATTGAATGCATCTCCCCTTTCTGTCTCTCTGGTCCTCTCTAACCTCTCACTGGAGGACAGTGGGGAGTACTAGTGTGCTGTCATGTCTAAGACAGACTGTTTATCAATAACTACAACCTTCTTGATCAACGGGGAGAGGGTTCCCTTTGGCATCGACTCCACGTTCTATGCAGTTTACTCTTCACTGATGGCCTGTGCTCTGCTGGAGATTGTCTGTGTCACGGTGAACCTGAGGACCAGGAGAAGAGACCAGGCTTCTCTGAAGGCCCAAAGGTGTCACGTTTAGGTAAGACACAGATGCAGACAGTGTAGAAGTAACAAGAGTTTATTACAATCACCGGGGCAGGCAAACGACAGGTCAAGGCAGGCAGGAGTCAGTAATCTCTGAAATGTGGCAAAAGGTCGCAAAGTTCAAGGGGGCCGAATACTTTCGCAAGGCACTGTATGCCGACCTCGGGTAGCGGTTCTTCACCGTGATGTCATTGAGACCTCGGTAGTCAATGCACGGATGCAGGGAGGGGGAGGCAGAAGTATGGATGAACCCAGTAGCTAGGGGGTCCACAATGTAGGCCTCCATAGCCTTGGTCTCCGGACCCGACAGAGAGTACAGTCGTCTCCGGAGTGGAGTGGTGCCTGGGAGAAGATCAATCCCACAGTCATAGGGTCGGCGAAGAGCCCTGGGCCTTCCTGAACACCTCCCGATGGTCCTGGTACTCCGCATGAATTGATAGAAAGACGTCCCGGAACAGGCTGCGCTGACTTCAGGCAGTGGGCGTGGCGGAACGGGTTCTGATGGCACCAGCAGACCAGTCAATGAGGGAGTTGTGTCGCTGGAGCCAGGAGAACCCCAACACCACGGGAACCTGAGGAGACTTAATGAGCAGGAACTGGATCGTCTCGCTGTGGTTCCCTTACACACGTAGGTTGATAGGGGTGGTATTGTGGGAGACCCGGCCAATGGACCGCCCGTCCAGTGCTAACATCCATGAGAATGGAGAGGGGTTGAGTGGGGATATCCAGCTCGGAAGCCAGGGTAGCGTTCATAAAGCTCTCTTCAGCCCCAGAGTCGATGAGTACCCGGAGAGATTTTGACTGGTTACCCCACAGCAAGATTGCATGAAAAAGATTGCGAGTAAGGGGAGAGGAAAGGTTCTCTGTATGGTCCACCAGAGTACTTGCTCCTACCGATGAGCCTGGTCTTTTAGTGGCCAGGTGGAGACTAAATTACCAGTAGTCCCGCAATACAGGCAACTCTTAGTGTGAAGCCTGTATAGCCCTTCAGCAGGAGACAGTCTAGCTCTGACTAGTTGCATGGGCTCGGGAAGAGGTGCATCGTCAGTCTTCGGAGGCTCTCGTAGGAACTCGGATAGCCTCAGGTTCTCTTGGCAACGAAGCCGTCGGGAACTTCCGGGATACCTCGGGGGCGAAGTAGAATCAACTCTCCTGTCCTTCCTTCATTCCTGTAGTCGTACATCGATCCGAATGATCAAGGCGATGAGCGAGTCGAGATCCACCGGTAGTTCCCGGGCTGCAAGCTCATCTTTAACTTCCTCCGATACTCCATGTAGGAATGTGTCGAACAGCGCTTCTGAGTTCCAAGCACCCTCAGCTGCCGACGTGCGGAAGTCCACTGTGTAGTCTGCCACACTACGGGAGTCTTGGCGTAGCTGGAGCAGCTTGCGAGCAGGCTCTCGCACGGACAACGGAGAAAGGAGCAGGAAAACAGGCAGGAGCAGGAAAACAGGCAGGAGCAGGGAAACTCTGGTAGGTTTTACGAACAAAACGAACTGGCCACAGACAAAGATAAATACACAGGGGATGATGGGGAAGATGGGCGACACCAGGGGGGGCGACACCAGGGGGGGGGGGGGGGGGGTGGAGGCAATCAAAGACAGGTGAAACATATCAGGGTGTGACATGAAGGACTGCAGCCAAGATGCAGGGGCAGCAGCACAGCACGGTGGAACAGGAGAGTGAAGAGAGAAGAGAAAAGGACAGTGAGGTGTAAAAGGGTTAGTGCCCCGCTGTAGCTTTTTCCCCCTCACTTATTCACTAGGTTTAAAGTGCATATTCAGGTTATTTTGTTACTTTTATCAGCTATAGGCTAGTATTGACTATTTCAGTGCGTAACAAAGCTAATGGAATTGTGTAAAGCAGCTAGCTTTATGTGTTCTAAAAGGCACAAAAATATCATTAAAGTATTTCCAAAGCAACTTATATAGCGACTTTAAATCTTTGAAAGTTGTAAATATTCTCTTAATGTGAATGAATATTTGATATGTCTTGACGGAAGTAGTTACAAATTCTGTTTATTGCTCAATGCTTGTGCTTATTTAAAGAAAGAAATCCGAAGTTTAAAAGATTATTAATTTCTTTCATGACGAAGATGCAATCAGCCAATTGGGCTTCAGTCAGAGAACAGATCAATATAACATTATGCTAGTTTATTTTATTCCAGTGAAGTTGTATTTCCTGGTTGCTCTGATCTTGAGTCAAAACATGTTCTTATATTGTCTCCTCAGCTTCCTCTCTCTCCTAGAAACAAACCCCAGATAAAGTTACAATAATCATGAAAGGATAAGCTTCAGCCCTTCATCCTTGATATGACAGTTGTATGTGTAACAGTAAATTGATCTCCCCCCACACACAACACTGACATCCATCCCACCTCTGCCCACCATTCATTATTTCATTACCCCCTGACTCAAACATAGAGGACAGAAAATGAATTTCACTAACCCATCCCCCCTACTATCACAAACACATTACTCAAAACCCTCTGACACAAAGCTACTTGAATACTGTAAAGTGTTTGCAGTTGTATGTATACTGTTATGCATGGTTATGTCTGTATCTTTAATGTCTGCTCTGGTCTTGCAGGGAAGCAGAGGGGGAGGGAAGGGGGAGAGAGAATTTAAGGGAATACAGTAGGAGAAGGGGGGGGGGGGGCGATCTAATTAAGAATCCCATGAGAGATTACTTCATCCTGGATACCCCCTATCACCACAGGGGACTCCCCCCCACAACACACACACGCACACACACCAATGACAGCATGTCTTCTGACTAAATTATCTGGCGTGGCGACCTCCTGGTTCCCTACAGACAGAGAGGTAATTTAATCAGCTATATCCCCTTCAGCCGCGCATGCACACGTGCGTGCACACACACGCACACTGACACAGCTTAGTTAGCCAAGGCAGCCCATTCATACATCTGTAACCAACAATGACAGTGAGACTGTACAAAAGCACCCAGAGTGGAGCAGCATACTGCTGAGATGGACTTGATTAGGCAAGTTGATTTCACCTGTTGACACTCTCATGCAATCACACACCTGTCACTAATTATCAGGACTGCCCCGATTGGCTCATTCACACTTCTAGCCATTTATCAGTTTATTTCCAGTTGTGTGTCCTAGTTAAAAGTCGTTTTTGTTTTTTCTATTTTCAATATTTGAGCTGTATTGGTTTAATAGGTTTATCCTTATCACCTTTTATGTCATGTAAAAATGTATGTTTATTTACCAGAGTGCTGTCCTATTTCTGTTCTTTGGATTATATACGAAGATCCAGGACCCAATTTAAGTTTCTATGAGGTGGAGTGGAGCATGTTTATCTTTTCATGTTATGCAACCTGCTATTGACATCTCCTTTTGTTACAGAACCACACACACACCAACCTTTACCATGTCCAACCGCCAGTCCTAAATAAATAAGTAAACTTAGACAATGTCTCTGCCGTATGTTTGCTCACTGACTGGAGCAGAGTACCCCTGGTGACATCTATCCCACTCCAATTCGCATACCTCCCCAAAAGACCCTCAGTGACCGTACATACATATCCCAACCAACTGTCAAGTGTCTCCACTGACATTTTCAACCTCTCTCTGACCAAGTCTGTAATACCTACATGTTTCAAGCAGACCACCAAAGTCCCTGTGCCAAAGGAAGCGAAGGTAACCTGCCTAAATGATTACCGCCCCGTGGCACTCACGTCGGTAGCCATGAAGTGCTTTGAAAGGCTGGTTATGGCTCACATCAACAGCATCCTCCCGGACACCCTAGACCCACTCCAATTCGCATACCGCCCCAACAGATCCACAGATGACACAATCTCATTTGCACTCCACACTGCCCTTTCCCACCTGGACAAAAGGAACACCTACATAAGAATGCTGTTCATTAACTACAGCTCAGTGTTAAACACCATAGTGCCCTTCAAGCTCATCACTAAACTAAGGACTCTGGGACTAAACGCCTCCTTCTGCAACTGAATCCTGGACTTCCTGATGGGATCCTGGTCTTCCTGATGCACCAACCCCAGGTGTTGCGGGTAGACAACAAATCCCTCATGCTGACCCTCAACAGTGGGGCCCCTCCAGGTGCGCGCTTAGTCCCCTCCTGTACTCCCTGTTCACTCCAACACCGAGATCTGGCAGTGTGGTTCCAGGACAACAACCTCTCCCTCAATGTCAGCAAGACAAATTCGCTGATCACCGAGCACTTTAAGTTCCTCGGTGTCCACATCACTAATGGATTATCATGGTGCCCCCACACCAACACATTCGTGAAGAGGGCACGACAATACCTCTTCCCTGTCAGGAGGCTGAAAAGATTTGGCATGGGCAGCTGCACCATTGAGAGCATCTTGACTGGCTACATCACCGCTTGGTATAGCAACTGCTTGGCATCTGACCGCAAGGCCTTACAGAGGGTAGTGTGTACGGCCCAGTACATCACTGGGGCCAAGCTCCCTGCCATCCATGACCTCTATATCAGGCGGCGTCAGAGGAAGGCCCGAAATTGTCAGACTCCAGCCACCCAAGTCATAGACTGTTCTCTGCTACCGCACGGCAAGCGGTACCGATACACCAAGTCTGGAATCAACAGGACCCTGAACTGCTTCTACCCCCAAGTCATAGAGTGTTCTCTGCTACCGCACGGCAAGCGGTACCGATACACCAAGTCTGGAATCAACAGGACCCTGAACTGCTTCTACCCCCAAGTCATAGACTGTTCTCTGCTACCGCACGGCAAGCGGTACCGATACACCAAGTCTGGAATCAACAGGACCCTGAACTGCTTCTACCCCCAAGTCATAGACTGTTCTCTGCTACCGCACGGCAAGCGGTACCGATACACCAAGTCTGGAATCAACAGGACCCTGAACTGCTTCTACCCCCAAGTCATAGACTGTTCTCTGCAACCGCACGGCAAGCGGTACCGATACACCAAGTCTGGAATCAACAGGACCCTGAACTGCTTCTACCCCCAAGTCATAGACTGTTACCGCACGGCAAGCGGTCTGCTACCGCACGGCAAGCGGTACCGATACACCAAGTCTGGAATCAACAGGACCCTGAACTGCTTCTACCCCCAAGTCATAGACTGTTCTCTGCAACCGCACGGCAAGCGGTACCGATACACCAAGTCTGGAATCAACAGGACCCTGAACTGCTTCTACCCCCAAGTCATAGACTGTTCTCTGCAACCGCACGGCAAGCGGTACCGATACACCAAGTCTGGAATCAACAGGACCCTGAACTGCTTCTACCCCCAAGTCATAGACTGTTCTCTGCTACCGCACGGCAAGCGGTACCGATACACCAAGTCTGGAATCAACAGGACCCTGAACTGCTTCTACCCCCAAGTACCGCACAGCATAGACTGACCCTGAACTGCTCTGCTACCGCACGCACAGCAAGCGGTACCGATACACCAAGTCTGGAATCAACAGGACCCTGAACTGCTTCTACCCCCAAGTCATAACACTGCTAAATAGTTTGTTTAACAGTTACCTGGACTATCTTCATTTAGTCTTTTTGCACTATTTTGACTCATACCATACACTGCTGTTACTATTTACTATCTTTCCTGTCTAGTCACTTTACCCCTACCTATATGTACATATTTACCTCAATTACCTCGTACCCCTGCACATCAACTCGGTACTGGTACCCGTGCATACAGAGGAGCAAAAAAGTATTTAGTCAGCCACTAATTGTGCAAGTTATCCCAATTAAAAGGATGAGAGAGGCCTGTCATTTTTTTATCATAGGTACACTTCAACTATGACAGACTAAATGAGAAAAAAAATCCAGAAAATCACATTATAGGATTTTTAATGAATTTATTTGCAAATTATGGTGGAAAATAAGTAAAATTGCAATGTCCCTCTTTGCCATGCAAATTAACTGAATCCCCAAAAAACATTTCCACTGCATTTCTGCCCTGCCACAAAAGGACCAGCTGACATCATGTCAGTGATTCTCTTGTTAACACAGGTGTGAGTGTTGACGAGGACAAGGCTGGAGATCACTCTGTCATGCTAATTGAGTTTGAATAATGGACTGGAAGCTTCAAAAGGAGGGTGGTGCTTGGAATCATTGTTCTTCCTCTGTCCAACCATGGTTACCTGCAAGGAAACACGTTCCGTCATCATTGCTTTGCACAAAAATGGCTTCACAGGCAAAGATATTGCTGCCAAAAAGATTGCACCTAAATCAACCATTTATCGGATCATCAAGAACTTCAAGGAGAGCGGTTCAATTGTTGTGAAGAAGGCTTCAGGGCGCCCAAGACAGTCCAGCAAGCACCAGGACTGTCTCCTAAAGTTGATTCAGCTGCGGGATCGGGGCACGACCAGTACAGAGCTTGCTCAGGAATGGCAGCAGGTAGGTGTGAGTGCATCTGCACGCACAGTGAGGCAAAGACTTTTGGAGGATGGCCTGGTGTCAAGAAGGGCAGCAAAGAAGCCACCTCTCTCCAGGAAAAACAGCAGGGACAGACTGATATTCTGCAAAAGGTACAGGGATTGGTCTGCTGAGGACTGGGGTAAAGTCATTTTCTCTGATGAATCCCCTTTCCGATTGTTTGGTGCATCTGGAAAAAAAGCTTGTACGGAGAAGACAAGGTGAGCGCTGCCATCAGTCCTGTGTCATGCCAACAGTAAAGCATCCTGAGACCATTCATGTGTGGGGTTGCTTCTCAGCCAAGGGAGTGGGCTCACTCACAATTTTGCCTAAGAACACAGCCATGAATAAAGAATGGTACCAACACATCCTCCGAGAGCAACTTCTCCCAACCATCCAGGAACAGTTTGGTGACAAACAATGCCTTTTCCAGCATGATGGAGCACCTTGCCATAAGGCAAAAGTGATAACTAAGTGGCTCGGGGAACAAAACATTGATATTTTGGGTCCGTGGCCAGGAAACTCCCCAGACCTTAATCCCATTGAGAACTTGTGGTCAATCCTCAAGAGGCGGGTGGACAAACAAAAACACACAAATTCTGACAAACTGACAAACCCATTATGCAAGAATGGGCTGCCATCAGTCAGGATGTGGCCCAGAAGTTAATTGACAGCATGCCAGGGTGGATTGCAGAGGTCTTGAAAAAGAAGGGTCAACACTGCAAATATTGACTCTTTGCATCAACTTCATGTAATTGTCAATAAAAGCCTTTGACACTTATGCAATGCTTGTAATTATACTTCAGTATTCCATAGTAACATCTGACAAAAATATCTAAAGACACTGAGGCAGCAAACTTTGTGGAAATTAATATTTGTGTCCTTCTCAAAACTTTTGGCCACGACTGTACACTCCTAGAAAAAAGGGTTCTTCGGCTGTTCGGGTTCCATGTGAAGGGTTCTACATGGACCTCAAAAGGGTTCTACCTGATTCCAAAAGGGTTCTTCTACCTGGAACCAAAAAGGGACAGCTGAAGAATCCTTTTAGGTTCTAGATACCACTTTTATTATTATCTTGGACAGACTTTATCAGATTATCCCAAATTAATCCTAATCCTAATCGCATCAGATGTAATAGCCCTACTCACAATAATGATTAGATTACACAAGCCTGCGCACACACGCATACAACGATAGACAGCGAGAGAAAGGGGGTAGAGGGTGAGACAGAGAGCGAGGTGGGGAGAATGAAAGGATGAAACAGATGGCCAAGTAATGTTCTTACATATTCAACACACAGGTGTCCATTAGAGTTATCAGACACACTGAACCAGCTGTCACTCCAGCGGCCCACAGTCACATTATGAATATTCTCATCCACACACTCCACAATGTCTATATGGCATTTTTTGAGAACAAACAACTTGGTTAAAAGCAGATATGTGTAATTGTGAGTCTAATCGACTTCATCATTACTGTAAGGCACAGCCAATGTAACTCAAACTTTAGCAATAGGTTGGGTTTATAGGTGAGCTTCAGTATAGCAGCACCCCCGAATGTGTCAATGTTGTTGTAATACCATACATATCCACTAAGGGGCGGTAAAACACCATTAATTAAATTTTCAGGCGCGCCCATGGATATCGTATAGGCTTTAATTAAAAATGACTGTACATTCAATTCATCATTGACGTTTTCTCGTCGTCAGGAATGATATGTAGTCTAGATACTTTTCAGTTTTAGATGACGATATTTGAGATTGCTTTATATTTAATTCAAAACATGGAGGAATATCATAATTGACCATTGACCAAAACCTGCATGTCATAAACCCTGTATGAGCTCAAAGGGCGTGTCAAGAAAGCTGAAGCAGGGAGCTTTGGGAGTCCGCCTCTTTGGGAGTCCGCATCTGTCTATGACTGGCTGTTTTCTTCTCCGTTTAGGAAAAACACTCTTCTGATTGGCTAAACCAGGTATCCATCAACCATGACAGGCATTGATGTACATAATGTACAACCAAATTTCGCCTCTGACTCAAAAATAAACAGGAAAACAAAGCCTAGACGTCCTCTATAAACAAGGGCTCGGCAATTCTCATTGAAGATCAGTCCGCCTGCGTCAAAGGTAGGCTGCGACCCGATAACATTTTCAACAGAATAATAGTCTAGTGCAGTAAAATATAGAGCTAAATCCCTGTGATGATTTTGTAGATCTGTCATGAACATGCAGCTTTCTTCAACAATAGCATTTTGCCAATATCCTGAGAACCAAATCATCTTCACGGTTTCGGTTCTTCCTATGGTACACTTTCCCGGGCTGCCTAGCTAACGTTACATGTATTTATTTTTTAAATCACGGCTATATTGTAAGCAATGGGATCGGTTTATCGTTATGATTTTAGAATTGTAATGTCCCATGTTCTCTTTCTGTAGGGTGAAATGTAAGCGGCAATCCCCTGACGTGTAATGATCCTGGAATGGAGCTCATCTATACTTGGTCAACAGAGGTGGGCTATTTTCTTGTGTGTAGGCCTAAATACGTGTAGCCGAATAATTTTCCAGGTAAACTATTTGCTGAAGACTTCAAGATGCAACAATATTTCCACTTACATGTAGATTATAGCATAGGAGGGGGCTGCGTGTCCCTCGTCATTGTCGCCTTTCAAAAGGCCAGCAGCTCCAGGACCGCTTATTGTTTATAAGTTAAAGCCACGCTGCGCACGTCGGCCAAAAAGCTTGTATAGACTTGGTTTTTGTCGCTCACAAATTGTCACATGAGTAAATTCGTAAAACAGTAGGATATTTGTAGGCTATAATGTGGTTTAAAACGCTCTGTCTCAATATCCGTCGTTGTGATTCCGCTGGCGTCGCAGAGCACATTTCGCAACACTGTCCATTGTGTCAGCAGCGTTCTGCCAGTGACATGTCTACATTGGCCAACATGATTAACGTAGGCTGTTGTATACTAGGCAAACGGTGATGGAACTTCTGTGGTATTATGGCATATGATTTGCTGCAAGAATAGTTTTTGTGTGCCTATATCCACACCTGTCAGTTGTCTGTCTGTCTCGTGTCTTTCAAGCATGTCCATGTTCCAGTGATGGGTGGAGCACAAGTGTGATATGGCTTATTGACATGTTTGGCTTCCTTTCCTCGCCTCCTCTCCTTTATCTACTTCCATGTGAGGAGCTGGATAGGTGGATGTCTGAAAGAGGTTCCCTCTGTTACTCCATCCAGTGCAGAGGAGGGAAGAGAAAGACACATGGTTATTGTAATACAGACTATCTGTGGATCTATGGCACTGATTTCTCTCTCTCTCTCCCACCCTTTCTGTGGTCCACTGGTCCAATCAGTAGCTAGGGGCTTGATTGCTGGGGGTAACTGAAGCTGTCGTTACCATGGCGGCACACTTCGACACAGAGTACCAGCGTCTAGAGACTTCATACAGCGACTCTCCACCAGGAGAGGAGAACCTACTGGTGCACGTACCTGACGGAAACAAGTGTAAAGTTCTTAAGTAGATTCACACACACACACACACACACACACACACACACACACACACACACACACACACACACACACTAACCTGTTTTTGTTATTGACTGTTCTCTGCAGCCCCGTGGCACCACATAGAGAACCTGGACCTGTTCTTCCAGAGGATATCCTTTTACCCCTCTGTGTCTCTGTACTCCCGGATCATTCACTACTACAACTACCCCGGGGGTTATTTTAAGACCGGGAGGGTCAACACCTTCCAGGAGAAGAATAGAATCAGGTGTGTAAGAGCAGGGCTGGAAAAAAAAGCCTGCACGCCCAGTAGCTCTCCAGGAGGAGGAATGTTGAGTTGGTGACCTGAGTTAATACTATAGCCGACTAGACTTTCATTATGAGAGGACACATGCTACTTTTATGTCATCATCTGATCCTTGACCCCTGACACGTCTATAACCTGCACCAGAAGAATGGCTTCACCTGTATGCTGCTGGGAGAGGTCTTTGAGCTGGTGTAAGTACACTGTGTGTGTGTGTGTGTGTATGCTGCTGGGAGAGGTCTTTGAGCTGATGTAAGTACACTGTGTGCGTGTGTATGCTGTGTGTGTGTGTGTTGTGTGTGTGTATGCTGCTGGGAGAGGTCTGTGAGCTGGTGTAAGTACACAGTTTGTGTGTGTATGCTGTGTGTGTGTGTGTGTGTATGCTGCTGGGAGAGGTCTTTGAGCTGGTGTAAGTACACAGTGTGTGTGTGTGTGTGTGTGTGTGTGTGTGTATGCTGCTGGGAGAGGTCTTTGAGCTGGTGTAAGTACACAGTGTGTGTGTGTGTATGCTGCTGGGAGAGGTCTTTGAGCTGGTGTAAGTACACTGTGTGTGTGTGTATGCTGCTGGGAGAGGTCTTTGAGCTGGTGTAAGTACACAGTTTGTGTGTCTGTGTCTTCTATGTGGTCCATGTCTGTGTCCTGTGGGGTCGTTTTCAACTTTCCTCTCTCTCCTCTTTCCCCATTTCTCCCCCTCTGTAGCCAGTTGCTGTTTGTGGTAGGGTTCACAGTCTTCTTGGCTAACTGTGTGGACTATGACATTCTGTTCGCTAACAAGTTTGTCAACCACACCGACTCCTCCAAAGTCACTCTGCCTGACACCTTCCTGCCTGTGGACGTCTGCAGCGCAAGGTAAGGCTTATAAACACTTCATAAATGTTTTATAAATGCATTATAAACACTTTATTAACACATCTTTTGCACTCAAGTTAATAAGGAAGGCCAGAAAATGTCCTTACTGCTTTTTGTTTTCCCACTGGTATCCATGACAACCTGCTTGTTGTTTTCCCGCCAGTATCCATGACAACCTGCTTGTTGTTTTCCCACTGGTATCTGTGACAACCTGCTTGTTGTTTTCCCGCCAGTATCCATGACAACCTGCTTGTTGTTTTCCCGCCAGTATCCGTGACAACGTGACAGTGATGTTTGTATTGATGATATCTGGAGTGTTCTGGCTGCATCGCCTCATCAAGTTCATCTACAACGTCTGCTGCTACTGGGAGATACGCTCCTTCTACACCAACGCACTCAAGATGAGCATGGTGAGTTTGTGTGTGTGTCTGTGCGTGTCTTCAACCTACTGGTTTAACTACTGATCTTCCTTCCCTCCTCTCCTCCTCCTCTCCCCCTCTCCTCCTCCTTGTCTCCTACTCCCCTCCTCTCCTCCTCCTCTCCCCCTCTCCTCCTCCTTGTCTTCTCCTCCTCCTTGTCTCCTCCTCCCCTCCCCCTCCTCTCCTCCTCCTCTCCCCCTCTCCTCCTCCTTGTCTCCTCCTCCCCTCCCCCCTCCTCCTTGTCTCCTCCTCCCCTCCCCCTTCTCCTCCCCCCTCTCTAGGCAGAGCTGCCATACTTCACATGGCAGGAGGTTCAGGCCCGGATCGTTGAGATCCAGAAGGAACACCAGATCTGTATCCACAAGAAAGAACTCACAGAACTGGACATATACCACCGTATCCTGCGCTTCAAAAACTACATGGTGTGTGTGTGTGTGTGTGTTTGTGCTCGTGTCAGAGTACATCTTCTTTACCATTCCTCGCTTGTACCCCTACTACTGAACCACCTGTCAATCAAAAACAACACCACCTAAACCCCTTTCTTCTTCCTCCAGGTTGCCATGGTAAATAAGTCCCTCCTTCCTGTGCGTTTCCACCCGCCTCTACTCGGGGAGAGTGTGTTTTACACCCGCGGCCTCAAGTACAACTTTGAACTCATCCTCTTCTGGGGGCCAGGTTGGTGTGTGTGTTTTTGAGTTTGTGCTCGGTACACTTTGTTTGGTACACTTTTCACCTCTCTCTCTGTGTCTCTCTCTCTCTCTCTCTCTCTCTCTCTCTCTCTCTCTTCCTCTCTCTGTGTCTCTCTCTCTCTCTCTATATATCTCTCTGTGTCTCTCTCTCTCTCTCTGTGTGTCTCTCTCTCTCTGTGTCTCTCTCTCTCTCACCCCCACTTCCCAGGCTCTCTGTTTGAGAGTGAGTGGAGTTTGAAGCCGCAGTATAAGAGAGGTGGTAACAGGTTGGAGCTGGCAGACAAACTGGCATCACGTATACTGTGGATCGGCATCGCCAACCTCTTACTCTGTCCTGTCGTACTGGTCTGGCAAATACTGTATGCCTTCTTCAGCTATACAGAGGTAGGGACACGCACACACCGCTGTGCTCCGTTATGGAGGTGTAGCAGATGCTGTAAAGCTAATTTATTGTGTGTGTGTGTGTAGGTGATAAAGCGTGAGCCAGGTAGTTTGGGAGCGAGGTGTTGGTCTCTGTACGGTCGATGTTACCTTCGCCACTTCAATGAGCTGGACCATGAACTGATGTCACGGCTCAGCAAGGGCTACAAAGTAGGACTGAACACACACACACACACACACACACACACAGAGACACACACACACACAGAAGGTGTGTAAGGTAATTATTGTGATAATGATGAACTGATTCTTGTCTGTTGCTGTCAGTGGTGTCTAAATGCCAGATGTTCTTCACTTCCGTGCGTGTGTCCCACCTCCAGGCGTCCTCTAGGTATATGAACTGCTTCCTGTCCTCGTTGCTGACGGTGGTGGCTAAGAACGTGGCGTTTTTTGCTGGCTCCCTATTGGCTGTCCTCATTGCTCTGACCATCTACGACGAAGACGTCCTCGCCGTGGAACACGTCCTGTCGTCCATCACCCTGCTGGGAGTGTGTATCACTGTCTGCAGGTGTGTGTCTGTCTGTGTGCTAAGTCATTTTGAAGGGTTTGGTACATTCTCCCTCTCTCCTCAGGTCTTTTATCCCAGACAAACACCTGGTCTACTGTCCAGAGCAGCTGCTCAGGTTGATCCTGGCTCACATCCACTACATGCCAGACCACTGGCAGGGCAACGCCCATCGCTACGAGACACGAGACCAGTTCTCACAGCTCTTCCAGTACAAGGCTGTGAGTAGCACTATAGTCATAACCTTTTCCACTCTTTTTATAAAGCAGGAACTTATGAGTCATTTCTGAAGCACATAGCATATTCCTCTCTACCTGGCCAGAGCCTGTATTCACAAAACATCTCAGATTAGAAGTGCTGGTCTAGGATCAGTGTTCCATTTTTAAGGTCACAATGAAGACGATTATATGCACAGGGGGGGGGTGACCTGATCCTAGATCAGCATTCAGGTGTTTTAACCTTTCCTCTGCCTGTCCAGGTGTTTATCCTAGAGGAGCTGACCAGCCCCCTGGTGACTCCCTTCATCCTGATCTTCAGTCTGAGGAGGAAGTCTCTGGAGATCATTGACTTCTTCAGGAACTTCACCGTGGAGGTGGTAGGGGTGGGAGACACCTGCTCCTTCGCTCAGATGGACATCAGACAGCACGGACACCCCGCGGTGAGACTCTCTCTCTCTCTCACACACACACACACACACACACACACACACACACACACACACACACACACACACACACACACAGAGATGAGCAATGCATAAATAGTGACTCTCTTTCCCCTCCCTAACTCCTTCCTTTTCTCCTTTCTCTTACTTCCTCTTCCTCCCTCCAGTGGATGTCTGAGGGGAAGACAGAGGCATCTATTTACCAACAGGCGGAGGATGGGAAGACTGAGCTGTCCCTGATGCATTTTGCCATCACCAACCCCCAGTGGCAGCCCCCCACTGAGACCACTCACTTCATCAGCCAGCTGAAGGAGAGAGTACAGAGAGAGACTACAGGAGACAGACACACTCTCACCTCACTGTCAGAGGTAGGGAGACAGACACACTCTCACCTCACTGTCAGAGGTAGGGAGACAGACACACTCTCACCTCACTGTCAGAGGTAGGGAGACGGACACACTCTCACCTCACTGTCAGAGGTAGGGAGACGGACACACTCTCACTTCACTGTCAGAGGTAGGGAGACAGACACACTCTCACCTCACTGTCAGAGGTAGGGAGACAGACACACTCCCACCTCACTGTCCGGGTCAGAGGTAGGGAGGCAGACACACTCTCACCTCACTGTCAGAGGTAGGGAGACAGACACACTCTCACCTCACTGTCAGAGGTAGGGAGACAGACACACTCCCACCTCACTGTCTGGGTCAGAGGTAGGGGGACAGACACACTCTCACATCACTGTCTGGGTCAGAGGTAGGGAGGCAGACACACTCTCACCTCACTGAATGGGTCAGAGGTAGGGAGACAGACACACTCTCACATCACTGTCTGGGTCAGAGGTAGGGAGACAGACACACTCTCACCTCACTGAATGGGTCAGAGGTAGGGAGACAGACACACTCTCACATCACTGTCTAGGTCAGAGGTAGGGAGGCAGACACACTCTCACCTCACTGTCGGGGTCAGAGGTAGGGAGACAGACACACTCTCACATCACTGTCCGGGTCAGAGGTAGGGAGGCAGACACACTCTCACCTCACTGAATGGGTCAGAGGTAGGGAGACAGACTCACTCTCACCTCACTGTGCGGGTCAGAGGTAGGGAGGCAGACACACTCTCACCTCACTGAATGGTTCAGAGGTAGGGAGGCAGACACACTCTCACCTCACTGTCGGGGTCAGAGGTAGGGAGACGGACAGACATGCCAATAGATACATTGACACTTCAATTTTGATCTCAAGTTTAACATTGTATACATTTCGGAGTTTTTTGATTACACTGATATTAAAGGTCAAAATCGAATTCTCTGTCTCTCTCTGTCTGTGTGTGTGTGTGTGTGTGTGTGTGTGTGTCGCTCGCCCTCTCAGCCAAGGAGTCTGATAGCTAACTTCCTGGCAGGTCCCCCCTCATTGGCCTCTCTTCATCTGGGGCGGGACAGCTCCTTGACCAATCACGGGCCGGTGGGTGTTAGCGACGGGGCGTCAGCCTTGCGCTCCCTCTCAGTCAGCAGCATGAGGGGCAGCTGTAGCTCCACCCATAGGTCAGCCGAACACGCCTCTTCTGCAAGCAGAGCCATGGCGGGATCAAGGTAAAGCCCACACTCCTCCCACAACTAATCAAGCAATCTATCAACTAACCGTCAATCAACAAACTCTTTCTCCCCCCCCAGTACTGATGCTCGAACTGCTAGTTCAGGCAGTAGTGTGTGGGAAGGTCAACTGACAAGTCTCGTCCTATCAGAATACGCCTCCACGGAGATGAGCATCCACGCACTCTATATACATGAGGTCTGTCTGTGTCTGGATGGATGGTTTTAAACATATACATGAGGTCTGTCTGTGTCTGGATGGATGGTTTTAAACATTTACATGAGGTCTGTCTGTGTCTGGATGGATGGTTTTAAACATATACATGAGGTCTGTCTGTGTCTGGATGGATGGTTTTAAACATATACATGAGGTCTGTCTGTGTCTGGATGGATGGTTTTAAACATATACATGAGGTCTGTCTGTGTCTGGATGGATGGTTTTAAACATATACATGAGGTCTGTCTGTGTCTGGATGGATGGTTTTAAACATATACATGAGGTCTGTCTGTGTCTGGATGGATGGTTTTAAACATATACATGAGGTCTGTCTGTGTCTGGATGGATGGTTTTAAACATATACATGAGGTCTGTCTGTGTCTGGATGGATGGTTTTAAACATTTACATGAGGTCTGTCTGTGTCTGGATGGATGGTTTTAAACATATACATGAGGTCTGTCTGTGTCTGGATGGATGGTTTTAAACATATACATGAGGTCTGTCTGTGTCTGGATGGATGGTTTTAAACATATACATGAGGTCTGTCTGTGTCTGGATGGATGGTTTTAAACATATACATGAGGTCTGTCTGTGTCTGGATGGATGGTTTTAAACATATACATGAGGTCTGTCTGTGTCTGGATGGATGGTTTTAAACATATACATGAGGTCTGTCTGTGTCTGGATGGATGGTTTTAAACATATACATGAGGTCTGTCTGTGTCTGGATGGATGGTTTTAAACATATACATGAGGTCTGTCTGTGTCTGGATGGATGGTTTTAAACATATACATGAGGTCTGTCTGTGTCTGGATGGATGGTTTTAAACATTTACATGAGGTCTGTCTGTGTCTGGATGGATGGTTTTAAACATATACATGAGGTCTGTCTGTGTCTGGATGGATGGTTTTAAACATATACATGAGGTCTGTCTGTGTCTGGATGGATGGTTTTAAACATATACATGAGGTCTGTCTGTGTCTGGATGGATGGTTTTAAACATATACATGAGGTCTGTCTGTGTCTGGATGGATGGTTTTAAACATTTACATGAGGTCTGTCTGTGTCTGGATGGATGGTTTTAAACATATACATGAGGTCTGTCTGTGTCTGGATGGATGGTTTTAAACATTTACATGAGGTCTGTCTGTGTCTGGATGGATGGTTTTAAACATTTACATGAGGTCTGTCTGTGTCTGGATGGATGGTTTTAAACATATACATGAGGTCTGTCTGTGTCTGGATGGATGGTTTTAAACATATACATGAGGTCTGTCTGTGTCTGGATGGATGGTTTTAAACATATACATGAGGTCTGTCTGTGTCTGGATGGATGGTTTTAAACATATACATGAGGTCTGTCTGTGTCTGGATGGATGGTTTTAAACATTTACATGAGGTCTGTCTGTGTCTGGATGGATGGTTTTAAACATTTACATGAGGTCTGTCTGTGTCTGGATGGATGGTTTTAAACATATACATGAGGTCTGTCTGTGTCTGGATGGATGGTTTTAAACATATACATGAGGTCTGTCTGTGTCTGGATGGATGGTTTTAAACATATACATGAGGTCTGTCTGTGTCTGGATGGATGGTTTTAAACATTTACATGAGGTCTGTCTGTGTCTGGATGGATGGTTTTAAACATATACATGAGGTCTGTCTGTGTCTGGATGGATGGTTTTAAACATATACATGAGGTCTGTCTGTGTCTGGATGGATGGTTTTAAACATATACATGAGGTCTGTCTGTGTCTGGATGGATGGTTTTAAACATATACATGAGGTCTGTCTGTGTCTGGATGGATGGTTTTAAACATTTACATGAGGTCTGTCTGTGTCTGGATGGATGGTTTTAAACATATACATGAGGTCTGTCTGTGTCTGGATGGATGGTTTTAAACATATACATGAGGTCTGTCTGTGTCTGGATGGATGGTTTTAAACATATACATGAGGTCTGTCTGTGTCTGGATGGATGGTTTTAAACATATACATGAGGTCTGTCTGTGTCTGGATGGATGGTTTTAAACATATACATGAGGTCTGTCTGTGTCTGGATGGATGGTTTTAAACATATACATGAGGTCTGTCTGTGTCTGGATGGATGGTTTTAAACATATACATGAGGTCTGTCTGTGTCTGGATGGATGGTTTTAAACATATACATGAGGTCTGTCTGTGTCTGGATGGATGGTTTTAAACATATACATGAGGTCTGTCTGTGTCTGGATGGATGGTTTTAAACATTTACATGAGGTCTGTCTGTGTCTGGATGGATGGTTTTAAACATATACATGAGGTCTGTCTGTGTCTGGATGGATGGTTTTAAACATATACATGAGGTCTGTCTGTGTCTGGATGGATGGTTTTAAACATATACATGAGGTCTGTCTGTGTCTGGATGGATGGTTTTAAACATATACATGAGGTCTGTCTGTGTCTGGATGGATGGTTTTAAACATTTACATGAGGTCTGTCTGTGTCTGGATGGATGGTTTTAAACATATACATGAGGTCTGTCTGTGTCTGGATGGATGGTTTTAAACATTTACATGAGGTCTGTCTGTGTCTGGATGGATGGTTTTAAACATTTACATGAGGTCTGTCTGTGTCTGGATGGATGGTTTTAAACATATACATGAGGTCTGTCTGTGTCTGGATGGATGGTTTTAAACATATACATGAGGTCTGTCTGTGTCTGGATGGATGGTTTTAAACATATACATGAGGTCTGTCTGTGTCTGGATGGATGGTTTTAAACATATACATGAGGTCTGTCTGTGTCTGGATGGATGGTTTTAAACATTTACATGAGGTCTGTCTGTGTCTGGATGGATGGTTTTAAACATTTACATGAGGTCTGTCTGTGTCTGGATGGATGGTTTTAAACATATACATGAGGTCTGTCTGTGTCTGGATGGATGGTTTTAAACATATACATGAGGTCTGTCTGTGTCTGGATGGATGGTTTTAAACATATACATGAGGTCTGTCTGTGTCTGGATGGATGGTTTTAAACATTTACATGAGGTCTGTCTGTGTCTGGATGGATGGTTTTAAACATATACATGAGGTCTGTCTGTGTCTGGATGGATGGTTTTAAACATATACATGAGGTCTGTCTGTGTCTGGATGGATGGTTTTAAACATATACATGAGGTCTGTCTGTGTCTGGATGGATGGTTTTAAACATATACATGAGGTCTGTCTGTGTCTGGATGGATGGTTTTAAACATATACATGAGGTCTGTCTGTGTCTGGATGGATGGTTTTAAACATTTACATGAGGTCTGTCTGTGTCTGGATGGATGGTTTTAAACATATACATGAGGTCTGTCTGTGTCTGGATGGATGGTTTTAAACATATACATGAGGTCTGTCTGTGTCTGGATGGATGGTTTTAAACATATACATGAGGTCTGTCTGTGTCTGGATGGATGGTTTTAAACATTTACATGAGGTCTGTCTGTGTCTGGATGGATGGTTTTAAACATTTACATGAGGTCTGTCTGTGTCTGGATGGATGGTTTTAAACATATACATGAGGTCTGTCTGTGTCTGGATGGATGGTTTTAAACATATACATGAGGTCTGTCTGTGTCTGGATGGATGGTTTTAAACATATACATGAGGTCTGTCTGTGTCTGGATGGATGGTTTTAAACATATACATGAGGTCTGTCTGTGTCTGGATGGATGGTTTTAAACATATACATGAGGTCTGTCTGTGTCTGGATGGATGGTTTTAAACATATACATGAGGTCTGTCTGTGTCTGGATGGATGGTTTTAAACATATACATGAGGTCTGTCTGTGTCTGGATGGATGGTTTTAAACATATACATGAGGTCTGTCTGTGTCTGGATGGATGGTTTTAAACCTATACATGAGGTCTGTCTGTGTCTGGATGGATGGTTTTAAACATTTTGCAATAAAGAGCATCAAAAGTAAATGTGCCTCTCCCCCTCCCCTCTCCCCCTCCCCTCTCTCTCCCACTTTCTCTTCTCCCCTCCCCTCTCCCCCTCCCCTCTCTCTCCCACTTTCTCTTCTCCCCTCCCCTCTCCCCCTCCCCTCTCTCTCCCACTTTCTCTTCTCCCCTCCCCTCTCCCCCTCCCCTCTCTCTCCCACTTTCTCTTCTCCCCTCCCCTCTCCCCCTCCCCTCTCTCTCCCACTTTCTCTTCTCCCCTCCCCTCTCCCCCTCCCCTCTCTCTCCCACTTTCTCTTCTCCCCTCCCCTCTCCCCCTCCCCTCTCTCTCCCACTTTCTCTTCTCCCCTCCCCTCTCCCCCTCCCCTCTCTCTCCCACTTTCTCTTCTCCCCTCCCCTCTCCCCTCTCTCTCCCACTTCCTCTCTCTCCCCTCCCCTCTCCCCTCTCTCTCCCACTTTCTCTTCTCCCCTCCCCTCTCCCCTCTCTCTCCCACTTTCTCTTCTCCCCTCCCCTCTCCCCTCTCTCTCCCACTTTCTCTTCTCCCCTCCCCCTCTCTCCCACTTCTCTCTCCCCCTCCCCTCTCTCTTCTTCCCCTCCCCTCTCCCCTCTCTCTCCCACTTTCCCCTCTCCCCTCCCCTCTCTCCCCCTTCCCCTCTCTCCCCTCCCTCTCTCTCTCCCCTCCCCTCTCCCCCTCCCCTCTCTCTCCCACTTCCCCTTCTCCCCTCCCCTCTCCCCCTCCCCTCTCTCTCCCCTCTCTCTCCCACTTCCCCTCTCCCCCTCCCCTCTCTCTCCCACTTTCTCTTCTCCCCTCCTTCCTCTCCCCCTCCCACTTCCCCTCTCCCCTCCCCTCTCTCTCCCACTTTCTCTTCTCCCCTCCCTCCTTCCTCTCCCCTCGCTCCCACTTCCCCTCTCCCCCTCCCCTCCCCCTTCCTCTCCCCTCGCTCCCTCTTCCCCTCTCCCCTTCCCCTCCCCTCTCTCCCCTTTCTCTTCTCTCCCCCTTCCTCTCCCCTCGCTCCCCTTCCCCTCTCCCCCTCCCCTCTCTCTCCCACTTTCTCTTCTCCCCTCCCTCCTTCCTCTCCCCTCGCTCCCACTTCCCCTCTCCCCCTCCCCTCTCTCTCCCACTTTATCTTCTCCCCTCCCTCCTTCCTCTCCCCTCTCTCTCCCACTTCCCCTCTCCCCCTCCCTCTCTCTCCCACTTCCCCTCTCCCCCTCCCCTCTCTCTCCCACTTCCCCTCTCCCCCTCCCCTCTCTCTCCCACTTCTCTTCTCCCCCTCCCCTCTCTCTCCCACTTCCCCTCTCCCCCTCCCCTCTCTCTCCCACTTTCTCTTCTCCCCTCCCCTCTCTCTCCCACTTTCTCTTCCCCCTCCCCTCTTCTCCCCTTCCCCTCTCCCCCTCCCCTCTCTCTCCCACTTTCTCTTCTCCCCCTCCCCTCTCTCTCCCACTTTCTCTCTCCCCTCCCCTCTCTCTCCCACTTTCTCTCTCCCCCTCCCCTCTCTCTCCCACTTTCTCTTCTCCCCTCCCCTCTCTCTCCCACTTTCTCTCCCCTCTCCCCCTCCCCTCTCTCTCCCACTTTCTCTTCTCCCCTCCCCTCTCTCTCCCACTTCCCCTCTCCCCTCCCCTCTCTCTCCCACTTCCCCTCTCCCCTCCCCTCTCTCTCCCACTTCTCTTCTCCCCCTCCCCTCTCTCTCCCACTTTCCCCTTCTCCCCCTCCCCTCTCTCTCCCACTTCCCCTCTCCCCCTCCCCTCTCTCTCCCACTTTCCCTCTCCCCCTCCCCTCTCTCTCCCACTTCCCCTCTCCCCCTCCCCTCTCTCTCCCACTTCCCCTCTCCCCCTCCCCTCTCTCTCCCACTTCCCCTCTCCCCCTCCCCTCTCTCTCCCACTTCCCCTCTCCCCCTCCCCTCTCTCTCCCCTCCCCTCTCTCTCCCACTTCCCCTCTCCCCCTCCCCTCTCTCTCCCACTTTCTCTTCTCCCCTCCCTCCTTCCTCTCCCCTCTCTCCCACTTTCTCTTCTCCCCTCCCTCCTTCCTCTCCCCTCGCTCCCACTTCCCCTCTCCCCCTCCCCTCCCTCCTTCCTCTCCCCTCGCTCCCACTTCCCCTCTCCCCCTCCCCTCTCTCTCCCACTTTCTCTTCTCCCCTCCCTCCTTCCTCTCCCCTCGCTCCCACTTCCCCTCTCCCCCTCCTCTTCCCTCTATGTAGCTCCATAAGCAGCAGTCTGGAGGGGAGTTGTCCCGGCACACCTGGCACAGGCAGGACAGTGACGACAGTAGTGACAGCGTCACCGAGGAGGGGGGTTCAGGGGGAGGAAACACCAACCCCCGAAAGCCCATCCCCCGCTCACACACCTTCCCTATCTCCACCCCTATCTCCACCCCCGGCCCTATCCCCAGCTCTAACTCGGGCCCTAACCCTGACCGAGGTACCACCCCGGGACAGGAAGTGGCACCACTCCAGAGCAACAGCCAGCGTCGCTATGGGGGGAACACGGGTAACCATGACAACCATGAAAAATAATACTCTCATTCCCTAATATGTAATGATATTGAAGATGACTGATATGGATCATACTGATATCACTCTGTGTGTGTGTGTGTCACTCCTCCAGACTCTGTCGGCCCGGGGGGCAGAGTGGTGAGGTCAGAGCGTGTGCCCATGGGGGGTTGGGCAGAGGAGGGACGTGGAGGCCGACACCCCGACACTGTACCTGAGGAGGGCTCAGAGGACGACATGCCTCCCAACATACACAAGGTGTTTACAAAATCACACACACACAGGCCCTGTGTCAGTGTATGGGGTTCCATATCATTGTTTTCCTCTCTCCTCAGGTGACGTAACTGACCAGAGAGATCTCACCTACCTACCCACCCTCATCCTCATCCTACCAGAGAAGAACTTCCTGCTCATCTGTGAACTTTCGACCATGGCTTCACCTTTGACCCCAGATAGACAGACCTGTGGGATAGCAGCATGCCGTGTTATTCACTCTGGGCTAGAGAAAACAATCGAGTAACCGTGTGAAGATGACAAGGACTTTTTCTTGACACCCTCTGTAGATGACACTTCAGCCAATCAAGTGGCGGTGGTTGATGACTTCATCATAACTGGCAGCATGGAACCCGTAGCATATTTATCGGCTTTTATAGTTACCTCCTAGACACTAATCTAAGGTCAGCTTTATGGTTTGTCGCCGTAATGGTTAAGGTTAGGATTTAGGGAGGGTTAACTGATCTGAGTTCTGTGCCTAAGGGCAACTTCTATCCAGAGATGACTTTTTCTTCTTGCATTCATTTGCAAATCACGTGTGGGTGTAAACTGCCATTAATGTACCTTTTTAAAGATAACATTTAGTAATGACAAGTTTCTTTTTTTTTAATTCTTAGTTTTTTTCTCTTTGTGTTGCCTATATTTATTGTACTTACAGAGAAAAAGTGTGTGTGTGTGACATGACAGGAGAGCGGACTTCCAACAAAGTATGACTGCACTGGCACAATGAATCCTTTTGGGTTTGGGTGGCAGATTTGGTGATGGTGTTGTACAAAGATCTCATAGACATGAAGCAGGCATTAAACCGATATACACCGCGTGCATAGACATACTGGTATGAATCAAATCAGGACGCTGGACTATTCTAAGTATATCATTGAGGTGTAGATGGTTAATAAATAGGGATATACAAGAAACACATCATAGTTATTGATTTTGTGTCAAAGCAGACTTACCAGGCTGGTTGGAACGTGTAACTTCAGACTCTTCAGTGCCATATTTATGCTCTTAAAGCGGCAATCCAATAGTTGAAATGATTACAAAGCACCCCCCACCACTGTTTCAGTAAAAGGTTGAAGGATGGGGCTGGAGAAATGGAACCACACTCAAATTCATAGATGGAGCCGTGGATGCAAGGACTTACCATCCATTTAGTTTTAACCCTGTTTTGAGGCTATACAGTGTTTGTTTACATTTACAAATGTGTATTTTGGCTTCTGATGAGGTATGACAGTGGAACTAAGCTCATTGGGCATTTATACGTTTTTCTCTCCAAGAATCAATGGGTTTATATCCAAAATGGATGTAAGTCCAAAAATGGAAGTAGGAACTGCAGATTGCCCCTTTAAGCACAACCGTCTCATACAGCAATGAATCTTCAATCAACACTAACAACTGGACAGATTAGTCAGCATCAGGCCAACTGCATGTTTATTTCTGCCCAGCTGTCTGGGGGAAAAAGAGAATGCACTTTAATGACTTTTGTTGAATCCAAAGCATGTCATTTATCAGTATATTGGTTTTGATCATTTCATATTTGTATGACTTTATTTTAACCAGGGCTTGTGCCACCGTCAGAGAGTTGAGCTTGAGATGCATGGTGATTTACAGCTGTTTGTTTTTGTGGTTCACACCGACTCTGGACTCACAAGTAGACTAGCCTGGTCCCAGATCTGTTTAAGTGCTGTATAACCAGCCCCCATATGGTCGACCATGCAGCACTAACAGATCTGGGACCAGGCTAAAGATGACAGATGCTTCCAATAGATACAGTCAGAGACTCTACCGCTGGGTATTCATTTCTAGATGGCAAAGGTCTGCAGCGCTGCTCGCTTCATTGATTGATATATTCATGTAATTGAGTGGCCAGCCAGAGAGTCCAATCTGAATCAGACCCTGGATGAAAATAGAAGGCAGACGTGGAGGAAGGGATCTGAATAATGTAAAAGGTCTCCTGGGACACAGTGGAACAAGTTTAACAACGAGGTAGTAGAATGCCTGAGCTGACACATATAGCCTGTCTGTTTTTGTTTTTATAGATTGTCCTGTAAATTGCCATTTTGTACAGTTGGAAATCATCAATAAAAATGTATTCATTTATGTAATTCAAGTTTTGTATGTACGGTGATACACATGGTATACACCGTCCAATGAAATGCTTACTTGTAATAAATAATAAAATATAAGAATATGAACATAAAGTAAATGGCTCAGTAGAATAGAATAAACATTTTAGCATAAGTATATGGCAGTTTTTTGGGGGGGGGGGGGGGGGGGGGTATTCAATGAAAACAGAAACTTTAGAAAGTGGGGCAAAACACCCCTCTCTATGTGGCAAAATGCCCCCTGAAGATGAATGTGTTCAAATGTATGTTTTATTGTGGCATTTTTTTGTAATCGACTCTTAAAAGCTAAAGTCTATGTATCTTATTTTAATTAAATGAATTAAATATCGGAAAACAAAATGGCATTACACATCTCACTATTAATATCCTCACAATAACCAGGTTTCCATCCAACCTTTTTATGCTAGTAAAGTACATAAATGTAATGACAGGCCTGATTGAAACAACACTTTTCAGTTAACTTTCCAAATGTTGACAAAATAAAATAGGCTTGACAAGGTGAGATCTTTTTATATTTCTCCGGTAAAATTAGTTATGCAAAAAATGTCGGTGGAAATCCTTTAATTCGCAGTTATTGATATAATAGGCATGATATTTAAGTAAACTTGGAGTCACGCGATGAGATGTGTGGTCCTCCCACTACGACTCATTGGGCAGGCATACAGTTTATTTAAATTACAGATTAAATAAATTATGATAAACTTCACAGGGTAGTGAAAAGTGCAAGGTGATGAGATTGATGCTCCTTTCTAAAATATTGAGGATCTTATTCTGATGAGATGATGCTTGGCTGCCGTTTGACAAATAAAAATAATCTTGCTCTTTTGTCCATGATAATAATATCATCATGTAATCATGTAGGCCAGGGATGGGAAACTCCAGTCCTTGGGGACCGATAGTGGTGTCACACTTTCCCCCATCCCTAGCAAACACAGCTGATTCAACTCATTGCATTCTAAACTGAAGATCATGATTAGTTGATTATTGGAGTCAGGTGTGTTAGCTGGGGCTTAAGCAAAAGTGTGACACCAATCAATTTTTTTTATTTCACTTTTATTTAACCAGGTACCTGGGCAAAGACTTCTAGATGACCTGGAGTCAGTGGGTTTGGCGACGAATATGTAGCGAGGGCCAGCCAACGAGAGCATACAGGTTGCAGTGGTGGGTAGTATATGGGGCTTTGGTGACGAAATGGATGGCACTGTGATAGACTACATCCAATTTGCTGAGTAGAGTGTTGGAGCCTATTTTGTAAATGACATCGCCAAATTCAAGAATCAGTAGGATAGTCAGCCTATGCTGTCTTTAAGCCATTTTGACACAACTTTGGAAGTATGCTTGGCGTCATTGTCCATTTTAAAGACCCATTTGCCACCAAGCTTTAACTTTCTGACTGATGTCTTGAGATGTTGCTTCAATATATCCACATAATTCCCCATCCTCATGATGCCATCTATTTTGTGAAGTGCACCAGTCCCTCTTGCAGCAAAGCACCCCCACAACATGATGTTGCCACCCCCGTGCTTCACGGTTGGGATGGAGTTCTTCGACTTGCAAGCCACCCCCTTTTTCCTCCAAACATAACGATGGTCATTATGGCCAAACAGTTCTATCTTTGTTTCATCAGACCAGAGGACATTTCTCCAAAAATAGTCTGGCTTTTTTATGGCGGTTTTGGAGCAGTGGCTTCTTCCTTGCTCAACAGCCATTTAGTTTATGTCGATATAGGACTTGTTTTACTGTGGATATAGATACTTTTGTACCTGTTTCCTCCAGCATCTTCACAAGCTGCTTTGCTGTTGTTTTTGGGATTGATTTGAACTTTTCGCACCAAAGTACGTTCATCTCTAGGAGACAGAACGCGTCTCCTTCCTGAGCGGTATGACGGCTGCGTGGTCCCATGGTGTTTATACTTACATACTATTGTTTGTACAGATGAACGTGGTACCTTCAAGCATTTGGAAATTGCTCCCAAGGATGAACCAGACTTGTGGAGGTCTACAATTTATTTCCAGAGGTCTTGGCTGATTTCTTTTGATTTTCCCATGATGTCAAGCAAAGAGGCACTGAGTTTGAAGGTAGGCCTTGAAATACATTGAAATACATCCAATTTTCCAAGCTGTTTAAAGGCACAGTCAATTTAGTGTATGTCAACTTCTGACCCACTGCAATTGTGATACAGAGAATTATAAGTGAAATAATCTGTCTATAAACAATTGTTGGAAAAATTACTTGTGTCTTGCACTAAGTAGATGTCCTAACTGACTTACCAAACCTATAGTTTTTTAACAGGAAATGTGTGGAGTAGTTGAAAAACTCGTTTTAATGATTCCAACCTAAGTATGCCAACTTCCGACTTCAACTGTAGGTCTATAACAGTTTGGGTCTAGAGTGAAGAGGGGGATGACCGCGGCAGCTTTCCAATCTTTGGGGATTTCAGACGATACGAAAGAGACTGTCACGGCCGTTGAAAGAAGTAGACCAAAGTGCAGCGTGGTGAGCGTACATATTCCTTTTTATTAGGATGACGCCGACAAAAACAATAACCAATACAAACACAACCATGACGCTTAAGGGCTATGTGCCATAAACAAAGTTAACTACCCACAAAGACAGGTGGGAAAAAGGGCTGCCTAAGTATGGTTCCCAATCAGAGACAAAACAAAGAATTACAAAAACATAGAAAATAGAACATAGAATGCCCACCCCACATTACACCCTGGCCTAACCAAATAGAGAAATAAAACGTCTCTCTAAGGTCAGGGCGTGACAGAGATGTTTAACAGGCTGGTAATAGGGGTTGTAACAATTTCTGAGGATAATTTTAGAAAGAGAGGGTCCAGATTGTCTAGCCCATCTGATTTGTAGGGATCCAGATTTTGCAGCTCTTTCAGAACATCAGCTGTCTGCATTTGGGTGAAGGAGAAGTGGGGGGGGGGGGCTTGGGCAAGTTTCTGCGGGGGGGTGCAGGGGGTGCGGGGGGTACAGAGCTGTTTAGCCCGGGGTAGGGCTAGCTAGGGGAAAAGCATGGCAAGCCGTAGAAAAATGCTTATTGAAATGATCGATTATAGTAGATTTATCGGTGGTAACAGTGTTTCCTTGCCTCAGTGCAGTGGGCAGCTAGGAGGAGGTGCTCTTATTCTCCATGGACTTCACAGTGCCCCAAAAGGACTGGAGCTGCCCATCCCTGATGTAGTCCGTATATGTGCTCTAGCTAACAGCTGGCTGATAGCACTGTTGCCTAGTTCAGGGTTTCCCAAACTGGTCCTGGGGCCCCCCCTGGGTGCAGGTTTTGTTTTTTCCCCTAGCACTACACAGCTGATTCAAATAATCAAAGCTTGATGATGAGTTGGTTATATGAATCAGCTGTACCGTGAGTGGGGAGGCCCTAGGACAGAGTTTGGGAAACTCTGCACACATGCCAATGCCAGAGTGTGAGAAAAACATCAGTAGAATTGAAAATGCAATGGAAGGCCATTTTACTTGTGTTTGTTATTTGGTACATGGCAATTTAACAGCAAAAGGTACTTTATGTGCACTATGTCATCACGCAGAACCTTTAATCTGCAACAAGTCAATATCATGTACTTTATGTGCACCAAGTCATCACGCAGAACCTTTAATCTGCAACAAGTCAATATCATGTACTTTATGTGCACTATGTCATCACGCAGAACCTTTAATCTGCAACAAGTCAATATCATGTACTTTATGTGCACTATGTCATCACGCAGAACCTTTAATCTGCAACAAGTCAATATCATGTACTTTATGTGCACTATGTCATCACGCAGAACCTTTAATCTGCAACAAGTCAATATCATGTACTTTATGTGCACTATGTCATCACGCAGAACCTTTAATCTGCAACAAGTCAATATCATGTACTTTATGTGCACTATGTCATCACGCAGAACCTTTAATCTGCAACAAGTCAATATCATGTACTTTATGTGCGCTATGTCATCACGCAGAACCTTTAATCTGCAACAAGTCAATATCATGTACTTTATGTGCACTATGTCATCACGCAGAACCTTTAATCTGCAACAAGTCAATATCATGTACTTTATGTGCACTATGTCATCACGCAGAACCTTTAATCTGCAACAAGTCAATATCATGTACTTTATGTGCACTGTGTCATCACGCAGAACCTTTAATCTGCAACAAGTCAATATCATGTACTTTATGTGCACTGTGTCATCACGCAGAACCTTTAATCTGCAACAAGTCAATATCATGTACTTTATGTGCACTGTGTCATCACGCAGAACCTTTAATCTGCAACAAGTCAATATCATGGAAACACATCTCTGTTGGGAAAATGCTCATATTGTTTTTATGTGTGTTTTAGAATATTCACATGAAAATCTATCACCAAATTGGATGGAAACCTGTTTTATGATGAGGTTTTGATGTACTTTTTATTTCCACCCTTCCTGTCCAAGTAATCCTAAAACATCTCAAATTGATTGTGTAACTCAAAGAAGTTACTTACAGATGTTTTGGAAATTATTTGGTAAATGCTAATATATACAGTAGGTACCATTGACTTGCATCGATTGTCTTGGGGGCATTTTGTCCCAAACATACTCACTTAAAATAAAACCTGATAAAAAATATTATCTCTAATCAAGTGGATTAGTTATATTTAGGCTCCCCTACTGGTATATATAAAAAGGTATATCACTTTTCCTAAATGACAAAATATTTGATCAATGCACCTGAAAACCGTTTTGTTTGAGTGACTTAAAAGTTGAGATGAGACAGATGGCATTTTTAGTTGAGCAACACTAGTGGCATCCAAGGAAAGGGTCGAACACTTTTGGGAGACATAAAGTGGTTTGTTGGAGAATTACAGGAGCGGGGCGTTTAACCCCAAGCCACCCACATACAAGGAAGGTACAATTTATAGTTCAATGTTTACAAGTGTTTTGGGGAAGGTGGGATTTGGGTGCAAGTGTTTAAATTGAACAGTATTTAGCAATCATAATAAAAGTCTGATATCGATATAGTGTTTACCGGTTAATCTATCGTCAACAACTTTCCCTTATTCACAATTATCCCACAAAACAATTGACCGGTCAAGACTACACCACCAGGTGGCAGGCTACTCCCCTCAACAATGACTCATGTCCTGTCCCACACATCAGTGTCAACATTGACTCCTGTCCCGCTCATCAAAGTGCTAAAAGGAGCAGACAGATCCAGTATTTATGTCCGTCATAATTTTTGTTTCAACCGTTGGATTTCCTATATAATGGCAATTATGCCTACAAGAGCCCGGATAGCTCAGTCGGTAGAGCATCAGACTTTTAATCTGAGGGTCCAGGGTTCAAGTCCCTGTTCGGGCGATAGCATTTTCTCTCCAGGTGTTTTAGAATCGTATAACCAATCATAATAGGTAGTTCAATTATGCAAATCACCTGCCGTACAATTCTCTGTTGAACAGGTAAGCTTGCAAAAGATATGTGTGCACTGAAAAAAAACAAGATGTAATTCGTCCTCGGTTCTGAAGTTTATACATTTGTTGTTACATACTTTTGCATACTTTAAATTTGAAGTATATCCCGTACCAAGGGGGTTTTAAGGGGGTTCATGTCAGATGAACGACAGGTATGCAAGTAGGCCAATGGCTGACCTCGTATTGGGACTATGAATCGGAGTTGGCTATGCTCGCCTACAAATGGTTAAGCGATCTGCTATTACACACGGATAATAAGCGGATACATTACTAATAATATAGTAGCCAATACTAGGAAGGTGTCCTTAATGTTTTGTACACTGTGTATATTGATATTCCGGTCTCTGACATGGCTCGTTCTGATATTTCTTCATTTTTTTATGGACTACATGTGTATTGTTTTTTTTTACTAAGCACTAGGCACTGTTGGAGCTAGAAACAAGCATTTCGCTGCACGTTTTTATGTACAAGAAATTAATTAATGAACTGAGTTGCAGGCCTAGACAAGGACTCAGTCTTGAATGCAGTGGAAAAACAGCACAAAATGTGCACCATTTTGGGATCCCAGGACCAGGATTGAGAACCACTGGCTGTATTGTTCTGCATATGGTGTTGCAACAATCTTCAAGTCAAAGTTCATTGGTCCGTACACAGATTTGCAGATGTTTTTCCAGGTGCAGCGAAATGCTTGTTTCTAGCTCCAACAGTGCCTAGTGCTTAGTAAAAAAAAACAATACACATGTAGTCCATAAAAAAATGAAGAAATATCAGAACGAGCCATGTCAGAGACCGGAATATCAATATACACAGTGTACAAAACATTAAGGACACCTTCCTAGTATTAAGTTGCAATTGGGTTGAGGTTCGGGTGATTGTGGAGGCCAGGTATTCACTCTCCTTCTTGGTCTCCTCCTTTGGGTCATTGTCCTGTTGAAAAACAAATGATAGTCCCACTAAGTGCAAACCAGATAGGATGACGTATCACTGCAGAATGCTGTGGTTGCCATGCTGGTTAAGTGTGCCTTGAATTCTAAATAAATAACTGACAGTGTCACCAGCAAAGCATCCTCACACCATCCCACCTCCTCCTCCGTGCTTCATGGTGGGAATCACACGATCAGAGATAATCCGTTCACCTAGTCTGTGTCTCACAAAGACATCGCGGTTGGAACCAAAAATGTCCAATTTGGATTTATCAGACCAAAGGACAGATTTCCAGGTGACTACGTCATGAAGCTGGTCGAGAGAATGCCAAGAGTGTGCAAAGTTGTCAAGACAAAAAGTGGCTACAAAAATAAGATGTAACTGACCAGCCAGACCAGGTAAGACTACACCACCAGGTGACAGGCCACTCCCACTCAACACTGACTCCTGTCCTCCAGTCCCACTCATCTGCTGAGAGGAGCAGTTAATTCCTGTGTTTGGATTGGTTACAATTCTGACAAAAACAGACCATAGTTTCTAGCACTGACAATGTATAATAGCAGTTCCCCTGACATAGAATAGAGCCCGGATAGCTCAGTCGGTAGAGCATCAGACTTTTAATCTGAGGGTCCAGGGTTCAAGTCCCTGTTCGGGCGATACAATTTTCTCTCCAGGGGTGTTTGATTGAGTCTTGTGATAGTAGTTCAATTATGCTAATCACGTGTCGTATAATTTTCAGAGGAGTGACGTCAGTTTAGCAGGTAAGCTTGCGAAAGAGATTTGTGTACTGACAAAAATATGATGTAATTATTCTACTGCTCTAACGTTTTTACATTTGTTGCATATTTTAAATTTGAAATGCATCCTGAAGCCTACCAAAGTTAGGTGTTGCTTGTCCGATATGCAAGTAGTTGGAGTAGGCCAAGTGGTAAAACACCAACCTTGTGTTGGGCCTATGGATTGGAGTCGGCTTTGCTTGGCTACAAGCTGTTATTAAACTATCTGGTATTACACACGGAAAATAAACCGATACATCACTAGTAATATAGTAGTAGTATTTTATTTATGTCCAAGAAATTAAAAGTCATTAAAGGAGTTGCAGGGCTATATGAGAATTCAGGAAAAACAGCACAGCTGGCTTGTGCATATTTGCCTCCTGGTAGTAAGAAAAAGGTGTTTTTGTAAATGTAGTATGTTTGTTTCTTTGAAATGGTGCAGGGTTCAGGGATCTCTTAGCTGTCCACGTGGATTCCATGTGTGCAGCCCAAAAAAAGCATGCATGGGCCAACTGTTTCTCGTTCTGAGTCTCATGAAAATGGACATTGGATTGTATGTAAAATATGTAGGCATATATTTATTTAGGCTCACATTCTGATATTTTCAGATATGTTTTTGGTTTATTACAGGCAGTATTCTGTCTCTTTTTCTGCTCATATTAACAGTTTGGCCTTGGCGAGAGAAGTCGAGGCTGTGTTCTGCTCATATTGACAGATTGGCCTTGGCGAGAGAAGTCGAGGCTGTGTTCTGCTCATATTAACAGTTTGGCCTTGGCGAGAGAAGTCGAGGCTGTGTTCAGATTGGCCTTCATATTAACAGTTTGGCCTTGGCGAGAGAAGTCGAGGCTGTGTTCAGTTTGCCTTCATATTAACAGTTTGGCCTTGGCGAGAGAAGTCGAGGCTGTGTTCTGCTCATATTGACAGTTTGGCCTTGGCGAGGCTGTGTTCTGCTCATATTGACAGTTTGGCCTTCGAGGCTGTGTTCTGCTCATATTGACAGTTTGGCCATGGCGAGAGAAGTCGAGGATGTGTTCTGCTCATATTGACAGTTTGGCCTTGGCGAGAGAAGTCGAGGCTGTGTTCTGCTCATATTGACAGTTTGGCCTTGGCGAGAGAAGTCGAGGCTGTGTTCTGCTCATATTGACAGTTTGGCCTTGGCGAGAGAAGTCGAGGCTGTGTTCTGCTCATATTGACAGTTTGGCCTTGGCGAGAGAAGTCGATGTGTTCTGTGACAGTTTGGCCTTGGCGAGAGAAGTCGAGGCTGTGTTCTGCTTATATTGACAGTTTGGCCATGGCGAGAGAAGTCGAGGATGTGTTCTGCTCATATTGACAGTTTGGCCTTGGCGAGAGAAGTCGAGGCTGTGTTCTGTTCTGCATTAGCAACTCTCACTCAAGGCAGTATAAATGGTAAGCCATGCGGTTTATATGTTTTGTGGCCCACCACTGCACCATTCATTTCCATTGTATTGACCCTCCATTGTCTATCCCATAGAGAATTGTAAAGGGCTCTAGTGCCCAAAAGCCAGTTTTAGCATGGGTGGTGCCATTGAGACTTACATCATTTTGAAGTAGTCAACTGGGTGGGGCTTCCTATGAGTTAAGGAAGGATCACATAATTCCATTTGGGTAATTCGGAGGGATAATCCAATTAGTTATACTCGTGAGCAAACATTCCATAACTGCAGGTGGCAGTAAAATTCCAACCACGACTTTATACCTATTCAAATGGCACACTCCAGGTGGCAGTATGCAAATGAACCCTTTTTAGTTTGTTTACCAGCTCATAGAAGTAGTAGAATAAGAAAATGGATTACTTCAAAATGGAGATGGCCGCAATGGCGCTGCCGGCCCAGAAAGCCAAATTCCATAGAAGGCCACATAGAGATGTCAGATTCGAAAATTCAGAATAATAACACTTTAGTCATCACCTTTGCGAACAAACCATCCATTGAATTATTAAAATAATTGTTGCTGAGGCCAAATGTTTTTTCCCCCATCACTTTCAGCCAAAGATATTAACTATTTTTTTATATTCATCCAGTGTCTGCTATGTTTTTGGATGACGTGATGATGCGATGTTGGTCTGTATAAACCGGATGCAACCCAGATATAAACGGCACTGCCCTGTATTGTGCAATTCCAGTCCTCTGGGGCCTGACTGCTGTCACAGTTTTGACCCAGCCCCAGCTAACACACCTGACTCTAATAATCACCTAATCATGATCTTCAGTTTAGAATGCAATTTGATTAAACAGCTGTGTTTACTAGGGATGGAGAAAAAGTGTGACACCAATCAGGCCCCCGAGGACTGGAGTTGGCCAGCCCCAATAGGACAGCTACAATGATGAGTCCTCTATCATTCTCTATGGTCTATCCTTGCTGCGCTTCTGTGTTACCACTGGGGGCTATTGCAAGTTTACTTGAATGGGAGTGGAACGTCCGTTTTAGAGTTATGTTTAGGGTGTTTTAACAACCTTGTTAGCTTAGTAAAATGCACGTGAACAGTACTGTACGAACAGAAGCAGTTAAAAATGATGTTATTTAGGCTTGGTCTTCAGGCCTCGTTGGCGCAGTAGGCAGCGCGTCAGTCTCATAATCTGAAGGTCGTGAGTTCGAGCCTCACACGGGGCAGACATCTTTTGTTGTAATTTTACGGTTGAGATGCGATTTTTACACAATTTACAATATTCTATTTTGAATAATGTTTATGGAGAATCATCACTTTGTGTGTGCCTCTGTGTTTGACAGTGGTAGAGTAGTTGAAACTGGGATCCAGTGGAGGCTACCATGGGAGGAGACAATGGAATGGCATCAAACACGTAGGAACCATGTGTTTGATACCGTTCCACTGATTCCGCTCCAGCCATTACCACGAGCCGTCCTCCCCATTTAAGGTGCCACCAATCTTTTGTGCTGGGATCCCCTGTTATGGTGTCCTGTCATTTGTCCCAACTAGCTCTCGGTTCTTTGTGGCCAGGCTCCATCCATGCTGTCCCCGGCTAGCTCAGTCGGTAGAGCATGAGACTCTTAATCTCAGGGTCGTGGGTTCGAGCCCCACGTTGTGGCGCACATCTTTTTTTGTAGTGACAACAATTTGTGTAAAATGTATTTTACTAAAATGAAAGTATAATTGAGAGTACTTTTCACAGGAGTTATGGCAGACGTTAGTCTCCCGGCTCTCTCTGTTCTGGGCGCTGAGATTATGATAGATGGAACAGCACTAATTCTGTTATGGCAGTAAAGTACCAGTATATGTGTTTAGGGAAAGAGGTTTCCAAAAGGGTTGATGAATCTCCAGCATGTTGTATTTTGCACACGTTCAAGGAGAAAACTAAATGAAACCGTCCCTGGGTGGGCTCGAACCACCAACCTTTAGATTAACAGTCTAACGCGCTAGCCGATTGCGCCACAGAGACGGTGAAACCTCTTAGAATGAAACATGCTAAAAATCTGCATCGTCTGAAATTGGGTGACTCAGAATTTTGTTAGAGTTTAGAGAGCACCGGTAAGGGGTGATTTGTATTTCATTTAGTCTCAGGATATTGACACTGATCTCTCATTAGCTCAGCCTACTATGGGTGCTGCCGAGCTGCAAAGAGTGTCACTTAGCATTGAAAAGCACCCCAACGGAATGAAGTGGTCTGGCACGGGGACTGTGACATTCTTAATAATGGTCACATAAACATGATGGACACGTCTCTGTGGCGCAATCGGCTAGCGCGTTAGACTGTTAATCTAAAGGTTGGTGGTTCGAGCCCACCCAGGGACGAAGTTATATTTTGCAACCTGATAAATAGGTCCTTTGCAACCCAGAAGCATTGGGACATCCTTGCCCTATTTTAAATGGTTATGGTTAGTTAAGGGTTTAGGGGGGTAGGGACGTCCCAAGGATCCCGGATAGCACTAATCCATAGGGCTGGGCGATATGACGATATATATCGTGTGACGATAGACGTTTTTCTATCATTTCATATTAGGCTCTATCGTTTATTTCGTTGTGTCGCAAATCACACTCTTTACCGTAATATTTTTAGTCAATTGGACGACGCTTTGCATTCTTCCACACGTGTCGTGTGGCCACGTGGAAGGACATTTGCAACACAAACAAACATGGAGGAGAGTGAAAGTGACACAGAGCATGGAGACACGGAGTTCATACCTAAAAGAGGGGCTACTTCGGTCGCATGGACGTGGTTTGGGTATGAAAAGTCTGACACTGACCAGAAAACCATCCTTTGCAAAATATGCCGCAGTCCGGTCCCGACAACAGGCTCAAACACCATTAACCTTCTTTTTTTTTACTACCTAAGATAAACTCACCCCATTCCGTACAAATGTGCGGAAAATAAAACTTTTTTTTATTTTTTATTTTTTTATTAATTTCAAATCAATACATAAAGCACATGAGGGAACACAAGCATACATAGATTACAAACAATAGACAATCGAGCTAGGGGGTACAATATCACATTACAATTACACAAGGACCTTAAGGGACATGCATATACTTACAATTCTAACAGTTTTTTTGTTAGTAGAGCATTTAACTGTCTTAAAATACAGTTCAATTTCTTTTTGTAGGGTACGAAAATGTGGTTTTCTGTTTGTAAATTTACATTTGTGTATATGAAATTTGGTCAAAAGAATAATGAAATTAATTACATAAAAATGATTCCGCTTATTTCTATTGTATGTAAAGAATCCAAACAGTACATCTCTCCACAATAGTGTAAAATCTTCATAAATGTGTTCAATTATAAACCTACTGATGTCTTGCCACAGTTTTCTTACATGCATACAATGCCAAAAAAGATGCACAACTGTTTCTGGGTGGTCATTACAAAAGGAGCAATTTGAGTTGATGTTTTCCTTAAACTTCTTCATATAGTGGTTGGCAGGATAATATTTATGAATCATTTTAAAGGAAACTTTCTTAATTTTGTTAACAAGTAGGTATGTGTGTGGAAACATCCAAACTTTTTTCCAACAGATATTATCAATACATCCATTCCAATAAGGCATGACATAAGGTATAGATAGATACAACATCCTGCTGAAACAAGGTTCGTATCGCTCTGTTGTTGAATGGACCAAAAGAGAAACAAATCTTTCCTATTGATGAGTCAACAGGGTCAACAGAAGGTAGGCTCTGAGGGTCAGGTCTTGACACGTTCCTGAATAACATAGCAACACCTGAGGGAATGGCATCTAAAACAATTGCAAAATCTTTAGGTGTTACAGGGACCTTGTAAAGGGATAATAATTCTTTATAACTGAGTAAAAGACCCTCTGCATTTACCAGTTGGCTCACCAATAGGATATTATTTCAGAACCAATATTCTAAAAATAGAGAGGTATTTTTATACAATATATCCCGATTATTCCATATATAATATCTGTGTGGAGAAAAATTGTGTTTATAAATTAAGGACCATGACAAGAAAACCTGCCGATGTTTCACTGGAACTTTGTCAATATTATAATTGCAAAACAACATGAAGTTAAGGCCACCAAAAGTAGAGAAGACATGATGAGGAATAAAATTCCAGATAGAAGTGGGTCTTCTTAGGAATTGTTTTATCCAATTGATCTTAAAAGTATTATTTAAAGTAGTAAAATCCAGAAAATTCAGTCCTCCATTCTCATAAGTGTTCATTACAACAGTTTTCCTAATGTAATGGGTACGGTTTCTCCAAAGAAAGTTGAAAAGCATCTGGTCTATCTCCTTGCTTATTTTACGGTCAAGATATAAAGATAGTGCACCATATGTTAGTCTAGAGATACCTTCAGCCTTGGTTATTAGGACTCTACCTTTTAAAGATAGGTCCCTCTGTAGCCATTGATTTAGTTTCTTCTGTTTTTTTAAAATAATGTCACTACAATGAACAATACCTTTGGTGGTAATATTCTACACTCGGAATGTCACCCCTTTGGTCACTTTCTTTGTCTTGTGATCAGTTACAATGACATTACGCTCATTACTGTAAACTTCTACGGGTACACCAAACATGAGAATGATGAGTTGCTTGTATCTATAGAGAAACATATACTTCATTGGTTATCTAAATTTCCCAATTCGTTATTATTGATAGGAGGGGACTTTAACATTACAATAGATAATCCAACTGATAGATGGCCCCCAGGTAGGCCAACCAATCAGAATTTGGGTTTAATACTTTTTATGGAAAAGTTTGATCTTACTGATATATGGAGAGAGGATTCCGTCCGAAAGATCATTCACTTGGAGTAACAAAACAGGCTCCAGACAATCCAGAATAGATTTTTGGCTTATATCCAAATGTATTGATAGTGAGTGTGTTACTACAAATATTTGTACTACTCCCCTCATAGACCATAGGGCCATTTACATTGATATCAAAATATTTACCCCTGATACGAACCTTGGTAGAGCATCTTACTGGAAGCTAATTAGCTCATTATTAAATAATGATATAGTTACATTTGAGGTTAAAGATCTGCTCTCACACTTTTGGGAAAAGGCTTGTGAAGAAAAATCGTATTGCAAGAACTGGGAGCTCTTTAAATTTGAGGTGTCCAAATATCTTCGAAAATATGGTAGTAATCTTGCTAAGACCAGAAGAGCTGAGGAGGAAAAGGTGATCATTAAGATAACTTCCCTTTCTCAGAGGTCCCCAGCCGACCTCTTGGGGGAAGAGAAGATGGAACTAATTGAGTTACAAAATAAACTGGATAATATATATACATTAAAATCAGAAGGAGCCTTTATTAGATCTAGGAAAAAATGGATTGAGGAGGGAGAACAGAATTCATCCTATTTCTTTAGACTTGAGAAATTTCACTCTAAAAATAACACTATCCATAAGTTAAACATTGATGGTGTTATTACAGATGACCAAAAATGTATCGCTAAATACTGCAGCAATTTTTACAGAAAATTGTATAGCTCTACGTACTGTCAGGAATCCACAGATATGTTTTTTAACTCACTGAATAATGTTCACTCTATCAGTGATATAGAATCTAAACAGTGTGATGAACCCATCAAAGTTGAAGAGATTATAGAGTCTATCAAACATCTAAAGAACAATAAATCACCAGGAACAGACATATTTCTAACAATGGTGTTCGTATTATTTTTAGATGGCTCTATCAAATGGAAATATGGCACCTCACATCTGGTAAAGAAATTATTATAAGCCAGCTGGCTGACGAGAATTTTACAAATTAGTGTGGTGTCAGGAAAATAACCTCACACTATCAACGTCAACAAAACTGCAGAAACGGGCAAGGAGATGATTGTGGACTTCAATGGTATTGACAAACAGCTGGAAGTATTAGAGGGAACACCCCCCTATCCACATCGATGGAACAGTAGTGAAACAGAGAGGGTAGCAAGTTTTAAGTTCCTCGGCATACACATCACAGACAAACTGAATTGGTCCACTCACACAGACAGCATCGTGAAGAAGGCGCAGCAGCGCCTCTTCAACCTCAGGAGGCTGAAGAAATTCGGCTTGTCACCAGAAGCACTCACAAACTTCTACAGATGCACAATCGAGAGCATCCTGGCGGGCTGTATCACCGCCTGGTATGGCAACTGCACCGCCCTCAACCGTAAGGCTCTCCAGAGGGTAGTGAGGTCTGCACAACGCATCACCGGGGGCAAACTACCTGCCCTCCAGGACACCTACACCACCCGATGTCACAGGAAGGCCATAAAGATCATCAAGGACATCAACCACCCGAGCCACTGCCTGTTCACCCCGCTATCATCCAGAAGGCGAGGTCAGTACAGGTGCATCAAAGCTGGGACCGAGAGACTGAAAAACAGCTTCTATCTCAAGGCCATCAGACTGTTAAACAGCCACCACTAACACTGAGTGGCTGCTGCCAACACACTGACACTGACTCAACTCCAGCCACTTTAATAATGGGAATTGATGGGAAATGATGTAAATATATTACTAGCCACTTTAAACAATGCTACCTTATATAATGTTACTTACCCTACATTATTCATCTCATATGCATACGTATATACTGTACTCTATATCATCGACTGTATCCTTATGTAATACATGTATCACTAGCCACTTTAAACTATGCCACTTTGTTTACATACTCATCTCATTTGTACATACTGTACTCAATACCATCTACTGTATCTTGCCTATGCTGCTCTGTACCATCACTCATTCATATATCCTTATGTACATATTCTTTATCCCCTTACACTGTGTACAAGACAGTAGTTTTGGAATTGTTAGTTAGATTACTTGTTATTACTGCATTGTCGGAACTAGAAGCACAAGCATTTCGCTACACTCGCATTAACATCTGCTAACCATGTGTATGTGACAAATAAAATTTGATTTGATTTGATTTGGACGATCTACGATTAAGACTGTGACATGAAACTGTAATATCTAATGTTTCACCGAGACGTGGCTAAAAGACAACACAGATAATATAGACCTGGCTGGCTTCACCGTGCATCGGCCGGACAGAACAGCTACGTCTTGTAAGACGAGGGGTGGGGGTGTGTCTTATGTCAATAACTGCTAGTGTGCTTTGTCTAATATTAAAGAAGTCTCAAAGTATTGCTCGCCTGAGGTAGAATACCTCATGATAAGCTGTAGACCACATTATCTACTATCTATATTATTCTTAGCTGTCTATTTACCACCACAAACCGATGCTGGCACTAAAACTGCACTCAACAAGCTGTATAAGGCCATAAGCGACCAAGAAAATGCTCATCCAGTAGCGGCACTCCTAGTGGCTGGGGACTATAATGTAGGCAAATTTAAATCAGTTTTACCTCATTTCTACCAGCATGTCATATGTGCAGCCAGAGGGAAAAAAACTCTCGAACATCTTTACTCCACACAGAGAGACTCATACAACGTTTTCCCTCGCCCTCCATTTGGAAAATCTGACCATAATAATATCCTCCTGACTCCTGCTTATAAGCCAAAACTAAAGTAGGATGTACCAGTAACTCGCACTATACGGATGTGGGCAGATGACTTGCCTAGTTAAATAAAAAATTTAAATGACGCGGATACTACACTTCAGGACTGTTTTGCTAGCACAGACTGGAATATGTTCAGGGATTCAATTTAAATAAAGGTTAATTTTTTTTTTTTTTAAATCATCCAATGGCATTGAGGAGTATACCACCTCAGTCACCGGCTTCATCAATAAGTGCATCAACGACGTCGTCCCCACAGTGACCGTACGTACATTCCCTAACCAGAAGCCATGGATTACAGGCAACATTTGCACTGAGCTAAAGACTAGAGGTGACGCTTTCAAGGAGCGGGACACTAACCTGGCCACTTATAAGAAATCCCGCTATGCCCCCAGACAAACCATCAAACAGGCAAAGGGTCAATATAGGACTAAGACTGAATCCTACTACACTGGCTCTGACACTCGTCGGATGTGGCAGGGCTTGAAAAATATTACGGACTCCAAAGGGAAATCCAGCCGCAAGCTGCCCAGTAACATGAGCCTACCATACGGGCAAAATGCCTTTTATGCTCGCTTCGAGGCAAGCAACACTGAAGCATGCATGAGAGCACCAGCTGTTCCGGATGACTGTGTGATCACGCTCTCTATAGCCGATGTGAGCAAGACCTTTAAACAGGTCAATATTCACAAAGCTTCGGGGGCCAGACGGATTACCAAGACATGTACTCAAAGCATGCTTGGACCAACTAGCAATGCAGCAATGCAGAGTTAAGATAAAGATAAAAACATACCTATATATAGAAATAGTGACACAAGGAATAAATACACAGTGAATAACAATAACGAGTAAAAGTAACATGGCTATATACAGGGAGTACCAGTACCGAGTCGATGTGTAGCGGTACGAGGTAATTGAGGTAGCTATGTACATATAGGTAGGGGTAAAGTGCCTAGGCAACGGGATAGATAAGACTGTAGCAGCAGCGTATGTGGTGAGTGTGAATGGGTGTGTGGCGTCAGTATGCATGTGTGCGGATGCTGTGTGTGTGTTGGTTTGTCAGTATAAGTACGTTTTGTGTGTGGGTAGAGTCTAGTGTGTGTGTGTGCGTGCGCATAGTCAGTGCAAGATTTAGTGCAAAAAAGTATGTGTTTGTCTTCCGGGGAGAATGGGATATGCAACAACTAAAAAATTGCATTTGCTCAGATAGTAAATGGACCAATAAAGTAATCCTCATCTTAAATATATCTATTTTTAGAGAATAACTAGTATGAATAAAAGTTTAATGGAAAAAAACAACAACATAACAGCCTCCAATATGTAGACACTGGTGTTCTAACATAGATTTCCCTTTAACTAGCCGGCTACCACCCGGTTACTCAACCCTGCACCTTGTACATAGACAAGGACTCACTGGTAACTTTAATAATGGAACGCTAGTCACTTGAATAATGTTGACATACTGTTTTACTCGTTTCATATCTATATACTGTGCTCTACTGTATTTTAGTCAATGCCACTCCGACATTGCTCGTCCTAATATCTATATATTTTTGAATTCCGTTCTTTTACTTTTAGATTTGTGTGAATTGTTGGATACTGCTGCACTGTTGGAGCGAGGAACACAAGCATTTCGCTGCACACGCAATAACATATGCTAAATATGTGCATGTGACCAATAACATTTGATTTGAGTTAAGCTTTGACAAACGCAGTAACTGTCATTAGCCTATCAATAGCTAAATCTATTTTTTCATGAATAATGACGTCTGATAAATAAATAACCATTATGTTTAGTCTATAATCTTTCAGTGACCCACTATTTCTTGTGTATGTTAAAAAAATGTAATAAAAAAAAATGCTTACATAATTTTTAAAAATCATCTTGATCAAGGCTGTGTTAGCTACTTTGGACGAATATAGACCCTTTGCATTATACGCCTCGGCTCTAGAAAAAATGAACTTTATATCTTAGTTATAAATTATAAGTATCCATGTCATAATCTTCAAGAAACGGACCTTTCCATACATCATTAATGTTCACTTACACAACCTCCTGTCCGTTACAAAACAAACCATATAACACAAGGGGGAAAAAACACAACACACCAATGGGGGCGCTCCCTTGAAGTCACGTGCCATTACCAAACGCAGCGCATTCACCTAGGTCACAGTAAAATTAGGTTGACGGTTTATTTATTTATTATGCGTTGATTAATTTGAGGCCCCATATGCATTTAGAATTTCTCTCCAATCGCGTGTATCCTAATTCGGGAGGTTATACAAACTTTCAGTGTAGCAGGTTGCATTAAAAAAGCAACCAGTGATTGGACGAAGTCAATTCTCGGTCTGTCTTTATCGACCAATTCGTTCATTTTTTGTTTGTTACACAGATGTTATAGACTTCGCTGATATGGATGTTCGTTTGGAAAACCACTTGGATTATTTTATCCACGACAATACTGCTGCTGCGTGGTTGAGTCCAGAAATGCTGTCAGTTGCACGGGAAGCCTTCGGTGCTGGGGACTTCAACCTCCTTGCTGAGATCTACAGCTCCCAGTTGGCGGACCTCCGACACCCGGACCGGAGCCTCTGCCTCCTGAAAGCGGACGCGCTCAGCCGGGCAGGGCGGGTAGCGGACGCTCTGGAATCATACTGCACCGCCGCCAACTTGGACAGGTTACGACCAAATGAACTAGGGTCTTTCGTTGACTGTATTGCGCACACTTTACGCGTAAAAGAATGCCTAAAAGAATGCACAGACTCAGATGGGGTTTTCGAGGATGAGCATTCGTTGGACCTGTTCTCATGTCGTCTTTGCAAGTGCTTGTTAATCGAGCCAACAACTTTGGAATGCGGCCATACATTCTGCAAACCATGCATTGAGGATGACTGTATCAAAGAATGTGAATTATGTCGTTACAAACTGAACGAAACAAGTAGACAATTAAAACCAATCTGTTTTAAAGTGAATGTAGTACTCGGAGGCCTGTTGGGTAAATGGTTTTGCGCAGAGAGTGAAGCAAGACGATGCTGGCTTGAAGGGGATAGAATGCGGAACGAACGTGGCTTTATCAACGCTCTTGAAAAATACAACAACGCTCTTGAAAAAGGTAGAGCAAAATAAAAACCTATTTAATTAAAGGTAAATCCGCAGTTGAGACTAAGCGTATTCAGCGACACTTTTAGTAAAAATCTGAGGGATGGGGTTGAAGAAATGTAACCACTCCAATTCATAGAACTAACAGTGCAGTTAAACAAGCTTACATTTTGGGTTCTGATAGATAACGGTTGAAAAAAGGTCATGAGCCATTTTAAGTTATATTCTAAGAATCAATGGGTGCATAACATAAATGTTAAGTCCAAAAATGAATGTAGCAACTGAAGATTGTCCCTTTAACATTGCATCATCATTCTATTCTCATGATCTTTCTGTGCACATTGAAATAAAAGCCTGTAAGCCACGTCAGTGAAATGCATAGGTTTGTAATAGGTTATGTCAACCCGTAAGGTCACAGCCATGTTATTGACATCACTGATTGAAGGGGAACAGCCCCAGTCTGCAGGTATAATCCTATCACTGCCACCAGTGTAGCGATTGGGTGAGGGGAAACAGTGGTTATGGGATAAGTGCATTACCAATTGTGCCATGTTCATAACACAAACTATACCAGATAGAGGTTGGGATATATTAGCATCACACCATGATGACAAGTTCCGCTAAGGCATGAGTTGTGTAAGTAAAGTCATGCACTTTTGTCATAATAGCACAGCCAGAAGAATCATGAGCTGACCTGGTTTGTAGAGAAATGCCTGTGGAGTTTGAGGGAACTCTAGTCTGGGGATCAGAGTAGGCAGAAGGTAGCTTCTACTTTATTATTTCATGCATAGGTAGCAATGGTAGGCTTTCCAAATAAGTCAGGCGTTGCATAGACAAATGCATCGTGGTGTTAGACACAGGCAGACATTTTTGTCTTGACCCACACACAGCATTGAATGACAGGGCGTCTGGAAGTGACACTCCTTCTCTAATCTCTACCCATCAGTAATGTAGACCTCAGCACGCAAGGTAATAGGATAGAGGTATGCCACGTTCTGAGGGTAGGAATGGTGGAACAGCTTCAACTCATGACCTAGCCCAGAACTAGTTCCATATGACCTGGATCTTCTGAAATAATATTCTGCTCTACATACAGCTTGTCATAATTTGCGTAACTGTTTATAGGTTGAATATGTAGGTAACACATAACCCTTTGACAAGCCCCTTGATAGGGTAATGAATACAGGTAAAGCTGTCAAGTAATGACATATCAATGACAAACTAATAATTAACTGTCTTCAAACCCATACAGCCTGGTTTTACACTGGTTTTAAGGTACTGAACACGAGCAATGGAGGGTGCTGGAGATATGTGAATAACTTAAGCTGAATCTGACTCTTAACTAATGTTTGTATCATGTTCTCTCCTCACAGCCCCTTCTATGTGTAGGCTGCTGAGCCGACGGGCAGAGCTGCATATGGAGATGAGCAACTTCAGACAGGCCCTACAGGATGGAGACGCCATGTGTCGACTGATGCCCCTCTCTCCCAAGGTAAGGAAACACTCAACTGTTTCCTGACATTAACACATTTACCCACATGTTTTTGTGTAAGTTAACCTCAAGATGCTGTGGTACTTGGGTTTTGTGTTCTCAGGCTCACTACGTGAAGGCCCTGGCTCTGAACAAAGCCGGTTATAATGAAGAGGCCCTGCAAGAATACTTCTTCTGTCTGGCTCTGAAGCCAGACTGGACCTCAGTCAAGCTGGAAACGCAAAAGTTAAGCGACTCCACTGTGTTTCTATAGCATTGAAGTTGTATTAAATTGTATTAGTTAGTTCACCAAACCAGTTACACAACTACTTGTGTGCCCGATTGACTGCGATAACGGACAGTCACTGTCTTATGTCTCTTTCCCCCTGTAGATGCTGAGTGAGATGTTCTCTGTGTTCAAGACGGACGGTCTCCCCACGTCATCACCCCACCCCCACCAAACAGGCCCCGCCCCCTACCTCAAACCAGCCTCCCTTCTCCTCGGCTCCCTCCATTCCACCCCTCGTAGATGGAGCCAAACCCCTATTGGCCGTAGAGACAGTTTGTCTGACACTGGGGCAGAGACCAAGTCCTCATGTGAGGACTCCAAGACCCTAGCTTCTGTCGTGGCTGCCTTACCTCTCCCCCCTGGCCTAAAGAGGAAGTTCTCAGACGAGCCCCAAGGCTCTGCACCCTCCAACAAGCTCCCCAGAAAAGGTACCCAATCCAACCCCTCCCATTCCAATTGGCAATTATTTATCGTTGCCAAAAAGTAGAATTTTAAAGTAATACTACTGAACAAAAATCTTGCAAAGTATCTTAGTGTTGCGTGAATGCAATCATTATAAACGTATAGAAACCTCAGCAATAATATAATGTAAATGTATTTGTTTGAGTCTTGTGTTCAGATGAGTCAAGCTCATCCCAGATGCCTGCTGCTTGTTGCAGTGAGAGGAGAGAGGTGCCCCCTCAGCTCCTGGATAGCTCTGACATGGACTGCTCTGTTTGTATGAGGTAAGTCAAACACACACACACACCCTGTCTGTAGGTCTAGTTTTCCCTACGTAGTTATTAAAACCATCCCTCCCCCATGCGTTCTTTCCAGGCTGTTCTACGAGCCAGTCACCACCCCCTGTGGACACACCTTCTGCATGAAGTGTCTTGAGCGCTGTCTGGACCACAACCCCAACTGCCCCCTGTGTAAAGAGAACATTACAGAGGTAAATAGTCACCACACAGACCAGTCTTCACTACTATTGGAAATGAATACCTATTACTGAAAGACAACATGAGTTAAGAAAGTAGTTATGACCCAAATGTCCCTTGTTATCTAATTGAACCTGTTGTAATTTCAGTACCTGGCCACTAGAGGGTACCATAAGACCCTGCTGATGGAGGAGGTGCTGCAGCGTTACCTGTCTGAGGAGCTGGCTGAGAGGAGCAAGGTGCACCAGGAAGAAATGGCAGAGCTGTCAAAGTGAGTCAGGCCTCATCACATTTCAGCCCCTAACCCCTTCTCAAAACAAAATGTCTGACAATGTTTTAGAATCCATCATTATGATACAATCTTATTTGGGCAGAATATCATATTTAGTGGTTTAACCCAAGTTTTATTCTCTCTGCAGCTTGACCCAGGAAGTGCCCATCTTCATCTGCACCATGGCATTTCCCACAATCCCCTGCCCCCTGCAAGTCTTCGAGCCGTGTTATAGGCTGATGATCCGACGCTCTATGGAGACGGGAACCAAGCAGTTTGGAATGTGCATCGCTGACGACATCAAAGGGTGAGTGGAGGTTTTACACCTGTGCCCACACAGCCATCAAAAAAAAACACTTTGACACTAGTTTAAGCAAAAGGGTAGTAAACCTATGTTTGCGACTCAATTCAAGATCATGTTAGCCAACTGAACTAAAGCCTACCCTATGCACTTTATCTGAGTGCTAACAGGTTTCTGGTATAGTTACTCATCCACACAGGTGTAGCTCTGTGAACTACCTCCACTACACTAGCCTAACCCCCCACACTTTCACTCCAACAGATTCATGTGAGCAAATGGCTAATACAGATGTAGGATCTTAATTTGATCACTCTTTTGTTGCAGAGAATATCCCTGCACAACGGGAAATGCAAACTTGTAGTGTATTTGGAGTTTTAAAAAGGCTTCTAAAGTTTGTAAATTTGACTTGATTTGCCTTAACGAAAAACTTTATCAACCCCTACAAAAATGTCCATGAACTATAATCCACATAATAATTCCCATTTCCAGTTGCTGCAGAATAATTTTTCTGCTGTGGCAAACTGGCTCAAAATTAGATCCTACATTTGTATACCCTGCGTTTCCCTGACCACAGCTTCGCAGACTACGGCTGCATGTTGGAGGTGAAAGACGTGAAGTTCCAACCAGACGGGCGCTTGGTGGTCGACACGGTCGGAGTGTCCCGCTTCAGAGTGCTGAGCCACGGCCACCGTGACGGCTACAACACAGCCAAGATAGAGCACCTGGAGGACCAGAAGGTGGAGGGAGAGGAGCTGGCGGAGCTGCAGAAGCTGCATGACTGTGTGTACGAGCAGGCCAGCACCTGGTTCACCTCCCTCAAAGACAACATGAAGAACCAGATCGTCAGCCACTTTGGACAGCTGCCTGAAAAAGACTGTGACATACAGGTAGGAAACAGTCAGCAGATGGATACAGTAGAACTAGGATTCCGAGTTTTTCCTGGTTTCATTGCCTGGTCAGGAATAACTCGGACCCTATAGATCCACCCAGCTAAATCTGAATCCCAGTATCTGTTCATCTAAGAATTCACCTTTATAAAATCTGATTAAACTAATAAACAGTGGCATCTTGGCAGTAGACACTGTTGATTGTAGTATGGAATAATTCTCTGTGTCCCATCTTCTCTAACCCTACCACACTGCCTCTGTGTTCTCAGGGGAGTGTCAGTGGTCCTGCATGGTGTTGGTGGCTGCTGGCTGTACTGCCCCTGGAGAAGAGAGCCCAGCTAAGCATCCTGGCCATGACCACCCTCCGAGAGCGCCTCAGCACCACCCGCCGGGTGCTCAGCCTCGTCACACGCAAACACCCGCCACCACGGCAACCATCTTCATCAGCAGCAGCATCATCACTGTAGTGGCCCCCCTGGAGGGGATCAGTTTAGAATCATCTGGGCCCAGTTAGATAACTTTTGACAATCTGGATGTCGCCTATCAGCTAGGATTAAATGCATATAAATATAATGAATAGAACAGGAGTCCCCGTTGAAGTCAGTTATATTTCTGTTCTATTAAATATATTTCTATGCATTTAATCCTATCCGATAGACTAAATCCAGATAGATAATTTTTGGAAAACTGGGCCCTGGAGAAGAAGGGAGAAACTAAATTTTCCTCAGAAGCTCTAGCCTCAAATAGTTCTAACAGTGGGAATGATTTACCAGTGTTGTTCATGATCTCAGGAATGGGTTTCTACTTGAGTCTTACAAAAAGGGTCGATGGACTAGCCCTACCCAACCAAAACACATAAATGAGTGTCATGTTTGCACACATATCTTTGGGTCAATTCCATTATGTCCAGTTTTGTCATGTTTATGTGTGGTACATTAGGTTAATCTTGTTTTATTGTTGACCTGTGTACAAATGAGGCCTTAAATTATTTTTGCAATATGTTTTTTTTCTACTATTTGTCATGTGAAAACAATTTTCATGTACAGAAATGTAGCATTTTTCTATGGGACATAATTAAGATTAATGCACACCATCCCTTACTGGAATAATATGTTCTACTGTATATTGGTAGTTATGGCACGAGGGAGCGTTTGATGCAAGCAAGAGAAAAATTGTAGCACAACAGACATTGTAGTAGCACCAAAGATTCACAGGGTGGCAGTCCCTTAAGGGAATGTTCATCTTTGGATGCTGTACAGCAGGGGTGTCAAACTCATTCTACAGAGGGCCAAGTGACTGCAGATTTTAATTTTTTTCCCTTTCAATTAAGACCTACACAACCAGGTGAGGGGAGCTCCTTCGTTATTAGTGACCTTAATTCATCAATCAAGTACAAGGGTGGAGCGAAAAGCTGCAGACACTCGGCACTCTGGAATGAGTTTGATGTGCTGTACTTTACAGTAACAATGAGGCCAAGTGGTGTTTCTTTCCACTGTTCTGAGGCATGCATAGACACTCGCCTTCATAGTTATCTACTTGAGTCTATTCCAAAATCACACAGTGGGTCTCTTTTCCCCCCCACAAACAGAGGTTGCCAAGAGGCCTGGGCAAAGGTACAAAATATGCCATTTTGCAAATTGTAAGGACGGGTGTACTGTGTGGTCACCACATTAAACGCTTCTGTGACACTTAACGTATCTCACTCACACTGTCAGTTCTAGGAGATGCAGTCAGGTGAGTCATTTGGGATACTATGAAGTCAGAACCGGAAACGACACATATTTGTAGACAATGAGTCACCTCTGTGCTTTGTCATCACCATGTTGGAATGATCTGGAGTCTCCCCCAATTGATTCATTAGCCAAACCCTCTCGATAAACACACGCCTTCGTTCTCCCAGACCAGTGGAGGCTGCTGAGGGGAGGACAGCTCATAATAATGGCTGGAATGGCTTCAAACCATGTGTTTAAGGTATTTGATACCGTTCCAGCCATTACCACGAGCTCCTCCTCCCCAGATAAGGTGCCACCAATCTGTGTCCCAGACACATTTGCAGAAATTAATCACTACATTTTTGGTAACAAGAATGTGAAATTGGCATTTTATTGCTTTCAATTAATCTTAACGTTTACCTTTTTAAATGTATGATTTTGTTAAATTGGGCCCAACATGTTTATTAAAACCATTCCACATTTACCATAAACTTCATCCTCAACAGTCAATTGTCTCCTCAATTTGAGTGTGTTGGCCACGCATACTAATTGGCCAAACCTGATCTTAATTGGTTTGTGTCTTGAAAGGGGGTCTGTTTGAACAGTGTGAAAATAATGCTTTGTGCAGAAGTAGACATTCTATATGCAATGCGGGAAAGGTTTTTGTTGTTTTAATAACTCTTCAGCGTGGTCTCTTGAACCATCTTGTTTTATAGCCTAATAAATATTTATTGAATTCTGACCATTTTTATCTGTCCAGTTATTATTTTAACTCCTTGATGTGTATGGGGTAAGGCCGGCTCCTTCACAAGGAACATTGTTGCTAGCCATTTTGTATAGAATGCACACAGATCACATGATCTATAGTAGGACAGAACAGGCTCCATATGTGAGTTACCACAAAAAAATAAATGTGTGAGTTACCACGCTGATGTTAGGAAGCAGGGGGCAACCATAGAAAGTTGCCTGAATATGAGGCTAACATCAGGGGTACTTTGGCCAGATGCCCACTGACTGAGACAGGATCAGCTGCATACATATCAGTAATGACGAAAAAGGGAAGTGAGCAAAAAGGAAGCAGGTAAGGGAAATATCACCCTGAAGTTCTGCTTTAGCATGAGGGGTCGAGACTCACCCAATACAGTACACCGTCAGCAGTGTGTACATGTCCTATTAACTAAATATAGACAATTATTTATTATGGGGGACAGCACATGGCGCCCAAGCGACAATGTATGGACGACTCTCATTGAAGGTAACCTAATGCGGTAGTACATAGCAAATAATGACGTTTCAGTGCACATTCCGCTCAGCCTCGTTCGATTGTTCCCTTGCCACACCCATGATTACGAATATTGACACCGATGGCTCAAGTGCGCATGTCCATGATTCTGTGCGATAGAGGCCTGCCTCGCCTTTTCTCTCGCACCTATTCTTTACAGACATCCTTCGTTTCACATTAAAAAAAAAGTTATTCTTATTTTTTGAGGGGCCGTTGACTAGATGAGACAGAGAAGAAGAGAAATAGTTTTGTATCTCTATTTCTTGACTGAATAATCACCCACTCCCCGGTTATTGCATCAAGGCCCCTGCCCCTCCTCTGATTCCGACCGGCTTCCTGTGTTTGTGCGGTTCTCACTAGCCAGGGAGTGAGGAGGAGCAGAACTGGGAGTTGAGCGAGTGAAGGGCCGAGCTGCCACCTCAACATGGAGTAGCCTAGTGTCCTCGACAACAGTAGCGGACCACAAAGAGGAATACTCGAGGGGTTATTTTTCTACAAGGAGGCACCGCAAATGATACCACGTCAAAGATTCCACAACGCGAAGGAAGGATCGGTTTATATTTAAAAGATGGCGAACGACTCTCCGGCTAAAAGTCTGGTCGAAATAGACCTGGCTTCATTGCGGGTGAGTGGTGGACAAGGGCAGTGTCTTTTATTTAAAGATTAGGCTACCCCCAGATGTAATCTATTCCACTACAGTGAGTTAACGTTATATAAAACAAAGCAAACATTTTCACCCAATAAAATATGGATACATTTTCGGGGTTACAATTGCTGGGAGGCTTATTTATTTAGTATTCGGATCGAGAGAAAGCTGTCGTGCTGCCTGGCTTTCCTTTGTTCGAAATGCATTTGGACGGTTGTGGAGATCAGGGCGCAACAGCTGCGTTAATCTAGGTCCCATTTTTGCAACAATTATTCAAAAGCATTTTCAAAAAGATATTATGGTTGTGTAAAAAAATATATTTTTGACTCGTTTCAGGATCCAGCAGGGATTTTTGAATTGGTGGAAGTGGTCGGAAATGGCACCTATGGACAAGTATACAAGGTTTGTTCCTCTATCATATATATGTATATATATTTAATTCATCGGTGGCCTAATCTTCGATAATTATTTCTGACACTAGGTAGCTAACGTGACATTGATGCAGTTTTGGCATTGAACATCGAAGTGATCCAGATTTCATGCCTGTGTGATGGATTAGATTCATGTCAAGATGTCTCATCAGGATGTTTCTGTCATTACACCCCTATAATCCCTGGTTGGATTGGTAAAGATGATGATGCCCCTCTGTGTATTATTGCTTGTAAAAACATATTTGGTGAAATATGCACCGCACCACACCAATCCATGCACCACTCCATTAGCCCAAGCTCCCCTGTTTCTCATCTTCTACCCGGGCTAGGCCTGTACGCTCAGTTGTTGTTTCTAAATTGGGAAAAAACGTATCTTATTTTCCATTAATATTATAGATGGGTTTAGAAGTAAATGGCAACTGGGTTTGCAGACCAGTGTTGCTGTGAGTGTTTTTAAAGTGCAGCACATGTCCTACATCACATCCTGCTGCGAAGAGAGGGGGAAAGGGAATCGACTACTGCTGCCTGATGATCCAGACTAGGCCTTGCTTCATAGACAATTTGGTTAAGTAAAATATCATGTGTTACACAGCAGGCCTCTTCCCCTCTCTCAACCATCTGTTTCTTGGTGTCATGTTTCTCTGTGAAAACTATCATAGTGACTGTTTAAAGTAATTGTTGAACTTGACCTTTTTGGAGAATTTAGTGGGTTCCTTCTCTCGGATTTTGAGGATGAGTCTGACCCACCAATAGTGACCTGCCACTCTTCCCTGTACCCTCCTGTCCATTGGAAGACCTGGCCTGTGTTAACCCCTTCTTTCAAACAGTCAGGCTAGCAACACTGTAGCAGAGCAGCTTGAAAACAACTGGAAAGTCTGTTAAGCAGGGTGGTTCACAGGGGCTGTGGTGTCCCTCCTGCCTGTGTCTATTCTCTTAGCTCTAACAGGGTAGTCTGGACTCCTGACTGAGGAGAATCAACAGTGGTAGTCTGGATGTTCAAACGTAAAAGCAGAACCATTCAGCTGATCCAACCCTGTGGAACAGAGGGCTTTAAAGACCAATGCTGTTTTCTTTTGGTCATGTGACCCCGTTTGTAATGGAAAACTTGCTAGCAAACGTCTTCCTTCCATGAACAGATGGCTTCATGGGTCTATGTGGAGAGAATGATTTACTTTTAGGCTTTTGTCACTCACTTTCATTCTCTTACCTGCTCTTTCTAAATTTCACCAAATGTTAGACTACAGAGTTTATTGGAATTGGTGCGTAAAAACGTTTACATCAAAGGCTCATATAGGCATTAAAATGTTTACATCAAAGGCTCATATTATGAGCTATTAAATGCTATCTTTCGCCATTTATAGTCAGGCAGAGCATGAGCCACTACCACACTGCACGGAATAGAATGGACGTCGGGCAAGAGGGCCCCGGGCTGGCTGTGTATGTGCCTGTTTAGTAACGCAAAATGGAGGACATCCCTTGGTCAAATGATTCCAAGCAAAGCCAACTCGTCTGTGCTGATTTGAAAGATGGAGAACCAGGGGTTTGTAGTTTGTTCCTGATTCATACGTCCTCATGCTATTCTGCAGACAGGTCTACATGCTCTGGTTTACTGTACATTTTCACAACAGACAGTCGAAAAGCCATTGGATGTCAGAGGTTTACTGTATGCCAACCTCTAACCTACATAATTGTCATGCCAAATAAAGGCAGTTTGTTTAAATCAATTATTCCCCTTCCTCTAGTGAGACTGTACTGTGAACTGCACGTTATAAACTAGGCTAATATGTAGCCCAGTTATGTACACTACATTATCAAAAGTATGTGGACACCTGCTCGTTGAACATCTCATTGCAGAATCATGGGCATTAATATGGAGTTGGTCCCCATTTTGCTGCTATGACTGCCTCCACTCTTCTGGGAAGGCTTTCCACCAAATGTTGGAACATTGCTGCGGGGACTTGCAATCATTCACCAACAAGAACATTAGTGATGTCGAGCACTGATATTTGGCGATTAGGCCTGGCTTGCAGTCGGCGTTTCAATTCATCCCAAAGGTGTTCGGTGGGGTTGAGGTCAGGGCTCTGTGCAGGCCAGTCAAGTTCTTCCACACCGATCAACAAACCATTTCTGTATGGACCTCGATTTGTCATGCTGAAACGGGGAAGGGCCTCCCCCAAACTGGTGCCATAAAGTTGGAAGCACATAATTGTCTAGAATGCCATTGTGTGCTGTAGTGTTAAGATTTCCCTTCACTGGAACTGAAGGGCCTAACCAAACCATGAAAAACACCACCAGGCGTTTTTTCCTCTTCCACCAAACTTTACAGGTAGCGTTCTCCTGGCATCCACCAAACCCAGATTTGTCCGGACTGCCAGATGGTGAAGCGTGATTCATCACTACCCCGGAGTCCAATGGAGGCAAGCTTTACACCACTCCAGCCTACGCCATTGCGCATGGTTATCTTATGCTTGTGTGTGGCTGCTTGGCCATGGAAACCCATTTCATGATGCTCCTGAGGGCCAGTAGTTTTTACGCACTTCAGCACTAGGCGGTCCCCTTCTGAGATTGTGTGGCTTAGCACTTTGCAGCTAAGCCGTTGTTGCGTTTTGACATATCCACTTCACAATAACAGCATTTACAGTTGACCGGGGCAGCTCTAGCCGGGCAGATATTTGACGAACTGACTTCTTGGAAAGGTGGCATCCTATGACGGTGCCACGTTGAAAGTCACTGATCTCTGTAGTAAGGTCATTCTACTGCCAATGTTTGTCTATGGAGATTGCATGGCAGTGTGCTTGATTTTATACACCTGTCAGCAACTGGTGTGGCTGAAATGTCCGAATCCACTAATTTGAAGGGGTGTCCACATACTTCTGTGTGTATTTGTACTTGTTCCCCCCTACCTCATCAGCTGCCTGACACCAATGATAGGTCAGTGCAGTAACATGGTTAGGTTAACCTGTCAGTTAGACGTGTGGTCTGAATGAGGGGTGCTATCTGGAACTGGTGGAGGAAGACCAGCTGTCCTGGGCCCCAGACAGAGCCTGCATGGCCAGGCAGCTTCATTACAAAGCTGGTTTTGTCTCCGTGTGTCTGGCTTTATTTGGGAACCACCACCAGACCCACAGAAAGGATGTGTTTATTAGTCGGGTCTCAAATACTGAATAATCAACTAGCCCTGTTCAGGAAATATAACTTTCTATCTCTTTCTGTGAGGCTTTTCTTCTTTGCAAAGCAGTTTTTCACCCATTCAAACCTCTCACAATAAGACAATCAAGCACAGTCTATTTCTTCTATTCAGAAGGCCCAGGACAATTTCTTGCATTGAATTACAGTTTTGAAATGCATACTTTTTTTTTTTTTGTCTAACTCATCTGTCCCCTTTCCTTCTGTTTGATATTTTCATTTTCAAACGGTTTGTTTTGTAGGTATGTTTTTGTGACACGGAACCAGACGCCACAGCCTGTTTGATGCAGCTAGCCCAGGTGACATACCGTACCTCCACTGAATGACTGACCTTTTCATTTGGAGCTTTTGACAGAAGTGGGTTGCAGGCACTCTAAGAGCTGAAACGCCATATCACAGCCCTGTGCGGCACGATGTGGCTCTTCTGGATTCAAATGCCTGCAGCCAATCACAGCAGCAGAGGCAAGGTGGCAGTGATTGTTGTCTGGGGCTCGTGCCAGGTTTAGACCTTACTGTTAAACTCAGTGGTAGCTCGGGTTTAGATTGTCTTGGTCAACCAGCTGAATGACCTCCGATAAGACTTGAAACTGTCAGTGTGGGTGTGACAGTCAAGGGAAGATGACAATTTTATATGCTCACTAGGGATGCAAATTTCGGTAATCATTGCTACCGACTAACCCACCCTCATTAACCGGCCAACAAATGTTAAAAAATTTTCAAAACCGAAAGGAACGGACATTTTTCATTAAGTGCTTAATAGAGGGAGGGGGGGGGGGGTTCACACCAAACCAATGGTGCGGTTTTTCCAAACTGGTTCGTTTACTCACTTCGTTTGGTTCATTTGGACTGGTGTGAACTCTATTGGTACTATGCAACGCATGGTGGTTCGCTCTAAAAGGGTGGTTTCGGTCTGTTTCAATTAGTACGGTGGTGTGGTTCGCTGCAGGTGAGAACGCAGTCCGGACCAAATGCAGAAAAATAACCAGAGTCAAGCATTATTGATTGTTTGACATCATAACTTGACATCTCTGAAACATTATGAGTAGCAGGTTAGGGGAGATGAGGGCTGTACCGGGGATCTAGGCTGCTGAATATAGACTATTCAGGTAGCAGAGTGGCCATTACGCTATTTTCTCCCACATGTTGTTGGAATACCAAAACAAAAGTAATATGAAGGTTTGGACACACAAGTGATGCATCACGATACTCAGAAATGGATTTAACCTCAGCATATTTGTCCAATAAACGTATGACTTGCATGGAGAAGTGCTTTTTTTCAAACATTTTTTTAAAATTTAAATTTCTGTTCATTTGGCAATGTGGAACCAACCGGACCAAATGGAACAAATACTGATTCAAACTATCGCTCAAAACTGTGTGATATCTCCCTTCGAAATATGGGGAATCTAATAGCAACCACTAGGATGGGTTGCTAATATAACTACAATTGTGCCTTTGGCGTCTGGACAAAAAAAGTTGATATGAAGACCAATAGAACAGTAGAGAAATTATGGTAAATGGCATGAAGTCTTTCTAAAAAAATAAAGTGCCTCCAATTTTGTTTGAAATTTCGCTAGGCTACATTGAAGCAAGGTAAATCATGCCTTGTTGTTATTATTGTTGTTATTATTATTTGAAGTAAAATTTAGGTTTCAAGTAGAGGTCGACCGACTACCGATTTTAATCGGCCAATTTTTATATATATATTTGTAATAATGACAATTACTTAAATACTGAATGAACAATGAACTCTTTTATTTTAACTTAATATAATACATCAAATCAATTTAGTGTCCAATAAATAATGAAACATGTTCAATTTGGTTTAAATAATGCAAAAACAGTGTTGGAGAAGAAAGTAAAAGTGCAATATGTGCCATGTTAAAAAAAAAAAAAAAAAAGAGGCTAATGTTCAAGTTACTTGCTCAGAATATGAAAGCTGGTGGTCCAATCCCTGTTCTTATGAATTATGACGCGTCGACTATTTCTCTCTCTATCATTTGTATTTCATTAACCTTTGACTATTGGATGTTCTTATAGGCACTTTAGTATTGCCAGCCTAATCTCGGGAGTTGATAGGCTTGAAGTCATAAACAGCGCTGTGCTTCAAGCATTGTGAAGAGCTGCTGGCAAAGGCAGGAAAGTGCTGTTTGAATGAATGCTTACAAGCCTGCTGCCCACCACCACTCAGTCAGACTGCTCAATCAAATATCAAATCATAGACTTAATTATAAAATAATAACACACAGAAATACGAGCCTTAGGTGATTAATATGGTCAAATCCGGAAACTATCATTTCGAAAACAAAACGTTTTGTCTTTCAGTGGAATGCGCAACCATTACGTATGTTATCTAACGGGTGGCATCCCTAAGTCTCTAAATATTGCTGTTACATTGCACAACCTTCAATGTCATGTCATAATTATGTACAATTCTGTCAAATGAATTACGTTTTTTGTTTGGAAGAAACACAGTTCGCTACGAGCCAGGTGGCTCAAACTGTTGCATATACCCTGACTCTGCTTGCACTGAACGCAAGACAAGTAACACCATTTTCCTAGTTAATACTGCCTGCTGACATGCATTTATTTGAACTAAATCTGCAGGCGTAAAAAAATATACTTCTGTGTATTGATTTTAAGGCATTGATGTTTATGGTTAGGTACATTTGTGCAACGAATGTGCTTTTTTTCCCGAAAATGTGCTTTTGTTAAATCATCACCCATTTGGCGAAGTAGGCTGGGATTCGATGATAAATTAACAGGCACCGTATTGAATATATGCAACACAAGACAAGCTAGTTAAACTAGTAATATCATCAACCATGTGTAGTTAACTAGTGATTTATGTTAAGTGATTGTTTTTTATAAGATAGGTTTAATGCTAGCCAGCAACTTACCTTGGCTCCTTTTGACGATGCACTTGTGTAACAGGTGGTCAGCCTGCAACGCATTCTCCTCGTGGAGTGCAATGTAATCGGCGTCCAAAAAGGCTGATTACCGATTGTTATGAAAACTTGAAATTGACCCTAATTAATCGGTCAACCTCTCGTTTCAAACAATTATACTGCCTGAAGCTCACGTTGCGTGGTGGTAGGTGACGCATTGATTGCCTGCCTACCGTTGACTATAGCCTATGCACTCAAATGGCAAACAAGCTTGAATTACGAGTTGAGATTGAGAAATAAAAATAGCAGCTAATTTTTAATATTGGCCATCTTAACAACAAAAAATGGCGCGTGATTGCATTTAGAATAATTTATTGCGCAATGATAGGGCTTCTAAAACCCCACGTTACAGTTCAGTACCAGCTTTGTGAGGTTCTCTTACGCTGTCTGACGGGTGAATAGCCCCTCAAACTAGGCTTTGTATGCTGTGCGCATGTGATAAATACGTGACATGACGTATAATGAAAATGCACTAATTTAATTCCACTAAATTATGCAAATAAAACAATAGACTGATAAGCAAGACCAGTAAAATGTAGTTTCGACAGCACTTAACCATTAACAGCCCTAATTCTCACCTTGCACTGGAATGAAAGCTATTAGATACTGGTACTCACTAACATTTTTACATGAGGCCCCTTTTCAAAACGGGCAATGTTGTGCTGCTATAATGTTACACTAAACATTTCAAAATGGCTGATCCTTTAGTTGTGGATGCAATGGCTTAGGCTATTTCCCCCATCACATTGTTGTATACCGAATCTTACTGCCAGCGCCCCCCTCCTGGCTCTCAACATTTCTTAATGAATTGCTTATGATAAACCGTGGTACTAGTCCCAGTAAAATCATTGAAATAAGAGGGAGGCTAAGGACATGCTTGGTGGTAATGGCTTGCTGCAGCACTTCAATCTCCCTGAACGTCGTTGACGTAGTGTTTGTGGGAACTCTGTCGTCTTCTCATTACCCACAAAGTGGCGGTGGTTCTTCCTCCCCAGCCAACCCCATCTTCAGCATCCGGTGTCTTCATGATGCTCCCCTAGCCACTGAACAATTGGCAATTGCCTCATTTAAGGAGACGGTCGTCAGTGTCCATGCTGGTCTCAGATGTGCACAGCCCTGTATGGTTGATCCAGACTGTATCTAGTGGTCCTATGTCTCAATACAGTTAGTTGTTGGATTTGCAGTGTTTTCATATTACCACCGTACATTTTATTAATCATTTCGCCTACTACTACACAGGCATTGACCTCCTAGTCCCACGTTGGTGGTAGGCTGAAAGCCTCTTCCTGCACTGACTGACTCCACAATGGGATTCTCAGATCAGTTTGATCTCTTCTTTGGCTCCAGACCAGCTGGCACTGAGAGATGGGATGGAGAGCCCTCCAGTGCGCCTGAGAAGAGAATGATAGCGATAAAAACAAAACCTGAAGAATTCATTAAGTTCTGCCTTTGCGTGGTATGTGGGGGAGGAATCCCTCTACTGGGCTGTACAGAATGGCCATATATAGACCTAGTTAGCCAGACACTCTGTCTGTCAGGCCTGAAGGGCTGGTGGTGCCCTGGCACTCTGATCCCTGGGACGTGCCAACCTCTCTTAAACATCATGCCTCTTTCTCTTCCCTTCTACTCTGCAGCCCATATCAGGCCACTCTACAGGGATGCAGGGAGAATATACCCGCAGTCCCGTGGTGCTGGCAGCTCCTGTGATCTCACTCTTTTGCACTCCATTGCTTTCCTTCCCGCTCTCTCCCTTCTCTCATTGTACCTGTGTGTAAACCACTTTACTTCTCCTGCTTTCTCATAACCTTAAACCATCCCCCTACCTTAAACCATCCCCCTACCAGTATCTCTCCGCCACTCTTTCGCTCTCTCGCCCATGTCTGCTTTGCCAGGGGAAGGACTTGGCAGGTTTGTGTGAACACAGGGTGAGACGTCTGCTGCAGCTCTAAATAGCTTGGCCCAGTTCTGTGATTGTAAGGTGCACACTGAGGGTCACTGGTTCCAACGCTCTGACACGGTGCCATGTCTCCGTGACGGAGGCCATATGTAAACCCCCCCCCCCCCCCCACCCACAGGTACAGAGGAAAGGTCATAAGTCATGGGAAGCATCAAATCCTCTGTGACAGTAGTGCTGTATTGGACCCATACTGGGCTAGCTTCCATATTGTATTTGGGCTATAGCCTTCATACTGGGTTTGCTTAAACATTTCGTCTGTCCTAAAATGGCATCGGAAACTTGTTGGGATTTCAATTCCTCACTTTAAGCTGTCTTTAATATTAAGGATGAAGATAATTTAACACTGCTTAATTTTTCCACAAATGAAAGGCAATCTATGTGAGGATGCTTCCCAGGACTTAAACCCATGACTTCACCATAGTGCACGGTTTACCAAACTCGGTCCTGGGGCCCCCCCTGCTGCACATTTTGGTTTTTGCCTCAGCACTACACAGCTGATTCAAATAATCAAAGCTTGATGATGAGAGGGAAGTTTGGGGAACCGTGCCATTTAAAGGATGTAGATGTGCTGAACAAAGGAGAACTGCCGGCAGTGACGGATGATGCAACACAGACGCAAGCACACCGGTCTGCCTCCAAATCGTCTAGACATCCCCAGTCTCTGCCCCTCCCTGTCTTTTCCTTCTCCTCTTCCCCATCTCTCCTCTCTGTACCACTTGGCCATCTACCCAGGCTGCCATGTGGGTAGTGGAGGGGCCGGGCAGGGCGTAGGCCGGGCATGGTGGTACTGTCTGTCCGTATGGAGGTGGGTATCCCCCAAGTAGTGCTGAGTGATTTAGTGCTTTTTGAGAGTTTTTGGTTTGATTATTTAAAAATAATAACTGTTTTCGGTATAATATTTTTGGGGTGGACATGAAATGCACTTTGCATTATGTGGGTTGAATGATGTAACACCGAATAAAACAATTAATACAATTTCATGACATTTGTTTTATTTGACTTTCATTCTAAGTCATCATCTCTATAGAGCTGCAGCCTATGCTGTCTGACAAAATCACTATTTTAGTAGTTCATCATAAGGGACACTTTTGACTGCTTAATACTAACTATCAATCTCTTAGATCATTTTTTAAATTATTTAATTTTTCCCCCAAGATGGCGCAGCAGTAAGACATATTTGTTTTTGTCCCGTGTAAATAGTATTTTTCGTTTTTTTTGTATACATTTCAATATATTTATTTTTAGATTTATTTTTCAATTTTCGGATTAAATATACCTTCGTGCAACACGCCTCACCCAATGTGGTACGGATCTGCTATTTTTTTAGACCTTATAACTGGAACCTCCATCAGGAGCTACCCAGCTAATTAGCTATTTAGTCATTACCTTTAGCACAGACACCAGTCGCAATAGCCCGGATAATATCTACCAGTCTGCACTCCCTCAGCCCTGAGCATATCGGACTGCGTAATTTTTTTCCCACTACGTCACCGGATTCCTGCTCCAAGCTCTGGACCATTACACCGGATCTTCGCAGCTAGCTAGCCGCTCCCCGTTGGCTATTGTGGCTAATGCCCTTGTCCAGAAGCATGCACCAGTTAGCCTCGAGCTAGGCCCATCTCCTGGCTAGCAAACGAAGTACACCAACTACAATACCTCTTGCTAATTTGGCCTGGACCCTTTGTTGACACGGAGCCCCGCCGATCCATCACGACTGGTCTGCTGACGTAATTCAGCCGATGTGTTCTCAACCGGCCTCTGCATCGTGGATGTGGTGAAGAGCCATCTGCTAGCCCCAGCCCGCAAGCTTCCTGAAAACTGTCTCCCGCTCGCCTAGCGTAGTAATCGACTACCAAACGGCTCCCTGTTTCATCTATTGCTTCTTATTGGACCCTATGATCACTCGGCTACACAGGTGATGCCTGCTGGGCTGTTCATTAACACGGTACTTCATTTTGTTTATCTGTCGGCCCCAGCCTCGAACTCAGGCCCTGTGTGTAGCTAACTGACCCTCTCTGCCCATTCATCGCCATTTACCCGTTGTTGTCATCTTAGCTGTTTACACGTTGTCTTCACTCTCCCAATCAACACCTGTGATTGCTTTATGCCTCTCTCTAATGTCAATATGCCTTGTATACTGTTGTTTAGGGCAGCTCTTATTGTTTAATTTTACTGTGGAGCCCCTAGTTCTGCTCAAAATGCCTCAAATAGCCCCCTTGTCCCACCCCCACACATGCCGAGATCACACCTATCTTAACTGGCGCCTCCAGAGATGCAACCTCTCTCATTGTCACTCAATGCTTAGGTTTACACACACTGTACTCGCACCCTACAATGCCCTGAATCTGTCCTACCACGCCCAGAAATCTGCTCCTTTTATTCTCTGTTCCCAAAGCACTAGACTTCTAGTTCTTATAGCCTTTAGTCGTATAGCCTTTAGTCGTAAATGTCCATCCCCAATTGCAACATTTTCCGTCAAGACAGAACTGCCAGAGGGGGCAGAATTGTAATCTACTGTAGAGAGTGCCTGCAGAGTTTTGTCATACTATCCAGGTCTATTCCCAAACAATTGGAGCTTCTACTTTTAAAGATCTATCTCTTCAGAAATAAGTCCCTCACTGCTGCTTGTTATAGACCCCCCCCCCCCCAGAGCTGAATTGATTGTCCCCCATCTATTGTCAGAGTTCGTACTGCAAGGTGACCTAAATTGGGATATGCTTAACCGTCCTACAATCTAAGCTAGATTCTCTCAATCTCACACAAATTATCAAAGAACCTACCAGGTACAACCCCAAATCCATAAACATGGGCACCCTCATAGATATCATCCTGACCAACTTGCCCTCTAAATACACCACCTGCTGTTTTCAACCAGTATCTCAGCGATCACTGCCTCATTGCCTGCGTCCGTTATGGGTCCGCGGTCAAACGACCACGCCTCGACTGTCAAACGCTCCCTAAAACACTTTTGCAAGCAGGCCTTTCTAATCAACCTGGCCGGGGTTCCTGGAAGGATATTGACCTCATCCCGTCAGTAGAGGATGCCTAGTTGTTCTTTAAAAATGCCTTCCTCATCATCTTTATAAGCATGCCCATTTAAAAAAATGTAGAACTAAGAACAGATATAGCCCTTACTTCACTCCAGACTTGACTGCCCTTGACCAGCACAATAACATCCTGTGGCGTACTGAACTAGCACCGCATAGTCCCCACGATATGCAACTTTTCAGGGAAGTCAGGAACCGATGCACACAGTCAGTTAAGAAAGCAAAGGCTTGCTTTTTCAAACAGAAATGTGCGTCCTGCAGCACTAATTCCCAAAAGTTTTGGGACACTGTAAAGTCCATGGAGAATAAGAGCACCTCCTCCCAGCTGCCGACTGCACTGAGGCTAGGATTCACTGTCACCACCGATAAATCCAAGATAATTGAGGATTTCAATAAGCATTTCTCCACCCAAATCCAGACAGCTGATGTTCTGAAAGAGCTGCAAAATCTGGATCCCTACAAATCAGATGGGCTAGACAATCTGGACTCTCCCTTCCTAAAATTATCCACCGCAATTGTTGCAATCCCTATTACTAGTCTGTTAAACCTCTTTCGTATCGTCTGAGATCCTAACGATTGGAACGCGGCCGAGGTCGTTCCCCTCTTCAAAGGGGGAGACACTCTAGACCCAAACTGTTACAGACCTATATCCATCCTGCCCTGCCTTTCTAAAGTCTTCGAAAGCCAAGTGAACAAACAGATCACCGACCATTTCAAATCCCACCGTACCTTCTCCGCTATGCAATCTGGTTTCAGAGCTGGTCACGGGTGCACCTCAGCCACGCTCAAGGTCCTGAAATGACAGCATAACCGCCATCGATAGTACTGTGCAGCCGTCTTCATTGACCTGGCCAAGGCGTTTGACTCTGTCAATCCCCGTTTTCTTATCGGCAGACTCGACAGCCTTGGTTTCTGAAAATGACTGTCTCGCCTGGTTCACCAACTACTTCTCAGATAGAGTTCAGTGTGTCAAATTGGAGGGCCTGTTGTCCGGACCTCTGGCAGTCTCTATGGGGGTACCACAGGGTTAAATTCAGGCTGACTCTTTTCTCTGTATATATGTCGCTCTTGCTGCGGGTGATTCTCTGATCCACCTCTACACAGACAACACCATTCTGTATACATTTGGCACTTCTTTGGACACTGTGTTAACAAAGCTCCAAACGAGCTTCAACGCCATACAACACTCCTTCTGTGGCCTCCAGCTGCTCTTAAATACTAGTAAAACGAAATGCATGCTATTCAACCGATCGCTACCCACCTGCCCGACTAGCATCACTACTCTGGACGGTTCTGACTTAGAATATGTGGACAACTACAATACCTAGGTGTCTGGTTAGACTGTAAACTCACCTTCCAGACTCACATCAAACATCTCCAATCCAAAATTAATCTAGAATCGGCTTCCTATTTCTCAAAAAAAGCCTCCTTCACTCATGCTGCCAAACATACCCTTGTAAAACTGACTATCCTACTGATCCTTGACTTCGGCGACATAATTTACAAAATAGCCTATAACACTCAGCAAATTGGATGCAGTCTATCACAGTGCCATCCGTTTTGTCACCAAGCCCCATATACTACCCACCACTGTGACCTGTATGCTCTCATTGGCTGGTCCTTGCTACATATTCATCACCAAACCCACTGGCTCTTGTTATTTATAAGTCTTTGCTAGGTAAAGCCCTGCCTTATCTCAGCTCACTGGTCACCATAGCAACACCCGCCCGTAGCACGCGCTCCTGCAGGTATATCTCACTGGTCATCCCCAAAGCCAACACCTCCTATATAAAAAATATAAAAAAGGTTTTCTGCTCTTTTGCATACCAGTATTTCTACTTGCACATCCTCATCTGGACATATCACTCCAGTGTAAATTGGCTTACTTCATTTGCACACACTGTATACAGATTTTTATTTTGTGTTATTGACTGTCCGTTTGTTTATCCCATGTCTAACTCTGTTGTTTTTGTCGCACTGCTTTGCTTTATCCTGGCCAGGTCGCAGTTGTAAATGAGAACTTGTTCTCAACTGGCCTACCCGGTTAAATAAAGGCTAAATAAATAAATGTATTTTCAGGTAGAGATTCTTCTCTCCATCTCCGTGCCTACAAAGACCGGACTAGTAGGAGCGCAATGGAGTATGTCATTGTAGTTAAAAACCACATTTTCTTCCCTCAATTACAGTACCAGTCAAAAGTTTCAACATGCCTACTCATTTAAGGGTTTTTCTATATTTTTGCTATTTTCTACATTTATAGAATAATAGTGAAGACATCAAAAGTATGAAATAACACATATGGAATCTTTTAGTAAACAAAATGGTGTTAAACAAATCAAAATATATTTGAGATTATTCAAAGTAGCCACTCTTTGCCTTGATGACAGCTTTGCATGCCCTTGGCATTCTCTCAACCAATTTCATGAGGTAGTCATGAACAGTCTTGAAGGATTTCCCACATGCTGAGCACTTGTTGGCTGCTTTTGCTTCACTCTGCTGTCCAACCAATACCAAACCATCTCAATTGGGTTGAGGTCGGGTGATTGTGGAGGCCAGGACATCTGATGCAGCACTCATCACTCTCCTTGGTCAAATAGCCCTTATACAGCCTGGAGATGTGTGTTGGGTCATTGTCCTGTTGAAAAACAAATGATAGTCCCACTAAGCACAAACCAGATGGGATGACATGGCGTATGGCTGCAGAATGCTGTGGAAGCCATGCTGGTTAAGTGTGCCTTGAATTCTAAATAAATCAGACAGTGTCACCAGCAAAGTACCATCACACCACCTCCTCCATGCTTCACGGTTGGAACCACACATGCGGAGATCATCCTTTCACCTACTCTGCGTCTCACGAAGACACAGCAGTTGGAACAAACAATCTCAAATTTGGACTGATCAAACCAAGGGACAGATTTTCAACGGTCTAATGTCCATTACTCATGTTTCTTGGCCCAAGCAAGTATCTTCTTATTGGTGTCCTTTTAGTAGTGGTTTCTTTGCAGTAATTTGACAATGAAGGCCTGATTCACGCAGTCTCCTCTGAACAGTTGATGTTGAGATGTGACTGTTACTTGAACTCTGAAGCAGGTAAGGCTGGTAAGTCTATTGAACTTAGCCTCTGCAGCAGAGGTAACTCTGGGTCATCCTTTCCTGTGGTGGTCCTCAGAGCCAGTATGTGTAGGTAATCCTGTCTAACTCTGCTTTAAAAAAAATGTATTGTGTAAGTGTTGCTCTACGCTTTCTGGAGGACCGAGTTTTGAAATCTGTGGAATTAGAGTATGGTAACTACGACGATGGCGAAAACACCGGTCTCTGGATTATACAGTTGAAGTTGGAAGTTTACATACACCTCAGCCAAATACATTTAAACTCTGTTTTTCACAATTCCTGACATTTAATCTTAGTAAAAATTCCCTGTCTTAGGTCAGTTAGGATCACCACTTTATTTTAAGAATGTGAAATGTCAGTATAATAGTAGTGCTTTTATTTCCGCTTTTATTTCTTTCATCACATTCCCAGTGGGTCAGAAGTTCACATGCACTCAATTACTATTTGGTAGCATTGCCTTTTTAAATTGTTTAACTTGGGTCAAACGTTTTGGGTAGCCTTCCACAAGCTTCCCACAATAAGTTGGGTGAATTTTGGCCCATTCCTCCTGACAGAGCTGGTGTAACTGAGTCAGGTTTGTAGGCCTCCTTGCTCGCACAAGCTTTTTCAGTTCTGCCCACACATTTTCTATAGGATGGAGGTCAGAGCTTTGTGATGGCCACTCCAATACATTGACTTTGTTGTCCTTAAACCATTTTTCCACAACTTTGGAAGTATGCTTGGGGTCATTGTCCATTTGGAAGACCCATTTGCGACCAAGCTTTAACTTCCTGACTGATGTCTTTAGATGTTGCGTCAATATATCCACATCATTTTCCGTCCTCATGATGCCATCTATTTTGTGAAGTGCACCAGTCCCTCCTGCAGCAAAGCACCCCCACAACATGATGCTGCCACCCCTGTGCTTCACGGTTGGGATGTTGTTCTTTGGCTTGCAAGCCTCCCACTTTTTCCTCCAAACTTAACAATGGTCGTAATGGCAAAACAGGTCTATTTTTGTTTCATCAGACCAGAGGACATTTCTACAAACAGTATGATCTTTGTCCCCATGTGCAGTTGCAAACCATAGTCTGGCTTTTTTATGGCGGTTTTGGAGCAGTGGCTTCTTCCTTGCTGAGCGGCCTTTCAGGTTGTGTCGATATAGGACTCGTTTTACTGTGGATATAAATTATTTTGTACCTGTTTCCTCCAGCATCTTCACAAGGTCCTTTGCTGCTGTTCTGGGATTGATTTGAACTTTTCAAAACCAAAGTACATTCATCTCTAGGAGACAGAACGTGTCTCCTTCCTGAGCGGTATGACGGCTGTGTGGTCCCATGGTGTTTATACTTGCGTACTATTGTTTGTACAGATGAAGTGGTACCTTCAGGCGTTTGGAAATTGCTCCCAAGGATGAACCAGACTTGTGGAGGTCTACAATTTTTTTTCTGAGGTCTTGGCTGATTTCTTTTGATTTTCCCATGATGTCAAGCAAAGAGGCATTGAGTTTGAAGGTAGTCCTTGAAATACATCCACAGATACACCTCAATTGACTCAAATGATGTCAATTAGCCTATCAGAAGCTTCTGAAGCCATGACATAATTTTCCAAGCTGTTTAAAGGCACAGTCAACTTAGTGTATGTGAACTTCTGACCCACTGCAATTGTGATACAGAGAATTATAAGTGAAATGATCTGTCTCTGTATCACACTTGTTTTTTTATAAACAATTGTTGGAAAAATTACTTGTGTCATGCACAAAGTAGATGTCCAAACTGACTTGCCAAAACTATAGTTTGTTAACAAGATGTGTGGAGTGGTTGAATATGAGTTTTAATGACTGCAACCTAAGTGTAGGTTGGAGTCAACCTCAACTGTCTTCAAACTTCGGCAACCATGGCATCCTTGACAGGGAGAGCCGTCCATCCATGATTTTCTAGCTAGCTAAATTTTCAGACATGATACTTTTCTGATTTTAACAAATGCATTCTCATTTTAAGTTAGTGTATTGTTAGCGAGCTAGCTAACGCTACAAGTATGATCTTATTATTTGTATCTCAGAGCCATTTGCTTTGCTCGTTATAGCCTAATGTTAGCAAGCCAATTTATATTATGGTTGATTAGCTACCTGTAGGGTAGTAAAGTCATGAGTTGGGTTTATGGTTCATTGTTTAGCTAGCTAGCTACATGCCTCAACAAGACTCCACTATACAATTAACAATTTCAATAGAATGTCACTGCAACAACTGTTGATAGAACTAACGGGTAAATTCCCTCTGGCTATCTACTCATATTTCAGAGCACTCTCGTCTGTGCAAGAGCACAGAATAATTGAGAAATTTACTAACGCCTAACACTCGTTTTTTTGGGGCTAGTGTCAGTAAACGTTGGCAATTTTTTTTAAAAATTGTTGCCAGCTGATCCAATGTTCTGGATAACATAAAAACAGCCTAACTAGCTCTGTTAGGGCGAGTAAAATGGTCAGTGAACGGTTATCTCACGTTAGCCAGATAGCTTGAGTGCTTGATTGTTAGGACAGAACGCTTCGATCAACACTTGAAGAGATGGGTGGGGCTAAAGCATTAGGGTGTGAACGGTGCTGAATAGGTGTAGACAACGAGCTCTCCAGTAGGTACCAAAACATTCAAAGGCCTTTTTCTCGAAAGTGAAGTTACAAGGTTATCAACTTTCAAAGCAGAATTACTTTCCCATTGTTCCTCAAATGCAGTGTATGATATACAATTGTGTAGTCTGTGTATTATTATTATTTTTTTACATTGGATAAAAGCAAGGCGGTCATTCACATATGGACTTGATCTTTTACCAAATAGGGCTATCTTCTGTATACCACCCCTACCATGTCACAACACAACTGATTGGCTCAAATGACCAACTTTTAACAAGGCACACTTGTTTATGTAAATGCATTCCAGGTTCCAGGACTACCTCATGAAGCTGGTTGAGAGAATGCCAAGTGTGCAAAACTGTCATCAAGGCAAAGGGTGGCTACTTCGAAGAATCTAAAATAGAAAATTATATTTTGATTTGTTTAACACTATTTTTGGTTACTACATGATTCCATGTGTTATTTCATAGTTTTGATATCTTCTATTATTCTACAGTGTAGAAAATAGTACAAATAAAGAAACCCTTGAATGAGTAGTTGTCAACGTTTGACTGGTACTGTATATAGAATATTTCCCCCCTCACTATATCGCGCAGTTCAGGCTTGATCTGATTTATCTCTAGAGAAACTGTGCATTGAGCTCAGAATTTATTTGAAATGAAACTGAAATAATTGAACCAACGTCGGTCAATTAATTGTTTAAAAAGCAAAAAATAATTGTCATTTTGGTTAACAGCACTACCTCCCAGGACAAATTGTGTAATGCTGGTCCCATACGGGAGGACCTAGCACACTAAAGGCTGCCTGGCCAACCCAGGAGGAGGAGTTAGAGGGAGTATCAGAGCGAAGCAGCAGTGATGATGCTTGCCTGGGGTCCATATTGGCTCCTTGTTAATGTACTACGCCCTTTGGTATTCCCAGATCCTCCCAGTCTGCTAATAGTTGTCGGTCAGATCTGTTTAACCCCAAAGTGGAATGGGCGAGGAACCAAAATGGAACCAGTATGAAGAAAAGTGAAAGATCCTCTTGAACATCATTTCTCCTATAAACAGATCTATATTTAGGTGACACCTATAGGTGTGGGTAGCTTTGGAAACATCTCTGTGAGGTGCTCCAAGCAGCCCTGTTGCGCTCCAGTACACAGACCTGTTAGTGTGCGCTATGCAGCAGGACGCTGACAGTCCTGCTCACAGTTATGGTACTAGCTGTGGGTTAACCGCTATTTATAGCCTAGCCTTCCCCAGTTGGTGGAGGCACAATTGTAGGTTAGTATGCTGGGAATGGGAGTGGAGGGCCATAGGCAGTAGGCATGTCTCAGTGGGTTAACCCCATGGTGTTTGCACAGATTATATTCTAGCTCCTATTACCCTCTCGGGTACAAAAATGTATGTACCAATCACAGATCGCCACTTTAGTCTCTGATCTAGCAAGGTCGTATAGGTATTTGGTACTGGAAACCTTGCCTTCAATTCCGTTTGAGCACACAGACCAGTGATGGACAGCTATTGAAGCCAATCCCTCTGGGATCAGCTGGTCTGGTGTTGAATGTGTCACCCACTCTGTGGCAGGGCCAAGGTCTTACCCTGTGTCACAGAGGCTGTGTCAGACTTGACAGTTCATGCAGCTTTAGTGTTCTGATCAATTCCCAATGAGTAATGCATCTACACCTAAATTTGAAATATGTCTACCATATCCGGATTCCCTTTTCCTGCGCTGTATTCAAATGTCAGAATGTGTTCTAGAAACGGTGGTTGAGGCAAAATATGATAACTCAACTGATGGCAGAAGCTAACTACTGTAGATAACTAGCCAGATAACCTCTGTAGCTAGCAAGCAACACTAAAGTGATTGCAAATGGATTAGCTTAACTCTAGCCAAGCCCAAAATGTTTTTTTTTAGATAGGTGGCTAGCTTTTATGAGGAAACCTAGTCTTCACATGCTAGGAATGTATTTCCTCCACCGTTATAATGAAAAGGTGCCTCAGTCCCAAACTCAAGATTTCGGGAGTGCTGATGACGTCGCCCACTGTATGCACGTTTGGTACCCTGAATGTGTCTAGACTGAGGTGAACACAATCAGACCACAAAGCGACTTTTCAATGTGATCTTTGTGTTCTGACAGCAGAAGTCGCATGTAAGTGGAGACATGACCTGATGTACCTAGTAGTCACCATCAGGCCACAGTGTAGGGACCGACTGTGTGTGTTCCCTACACACACAGTCCGGGGAAGCTCTTTCGTCTGTTCTCCGTCCCTGCACTGGCCCTCACTCTAATGGCTGTCAGCAGACCCACACCCAGCCCCTGGGCTGTCCACACCACTGCCTGAACACAACTCTGCTTTGTGTGTGCGTGAGGAGCGACCCGTTGAGCTACCTCATTATCATACAGGGGCGAGGCGAGACACAAAAGCCCCTTGCGAACGAGGCAGCGTTCCTATCCGGGGCTGCAGCCCAGTCTGAGCTTCAACAGACTTTCCCTTTGGTGTCAGGTTTCTCACTTAGCACCTCGTCAGTTCTACCCGCAAACAAGCAGGTGAAATGCACCACACTTTGGGTCTATTGAACCCAACTCAGTTTTTATGGTTGATACTCTATTAGGAATTTAGTCGCCTCTTCCGTTGAGACCATTTAGTGCTGACGGAAAACAACTAGTTTTGTGTTGAGTAGTGTTTCTTCAGAGGCCGGTACTCTAGCAGCTGCACTGTGATCAATAGCAACTGCATTATTGACTGGTCTCTACTCTCACAGCCAGCTCAGCTTTGGCTGGCTTCTCCACTGGCTCAAAGTGACTCGCTCAACTCCTCCAGTCTCTTGCTGACTCTGTCACGTGTTGCTCTATATCTGATCAGAGAATGCACTGACATCTACATACTTTAGTATGTAAACTACAACCTCTTCCCCCATCTCTTTTCACCTCTGTCTGTTCTTTCTGTTCCACCCTAATCCTCAGTGTGTTCTGGTGGTTGTAGGAAGTCGGGTCAGCAGTGGGTCAGTTGGCTGGTATGTGTAGTAGATACAGTACAGACAGGGTCTGTCTGTTAGTGAGTTAGGGTCAGCAGTGGGTCAGTTGGCCGGTATGTGTAGTAGGTACAGTACAGACAGGGTATGTTAGTGAGGTTGGGTCAGTTGGCTGGTATGTGTAGTAGGTACAGTACAGACACGGTCTTGTTAGTGAGGTAGGGTCAGCAGTGGGTCAGTTGGGTGGTATGTGTAGCAGATACAGTATAGTACAGACTCTGGGCCTTCTCGTGCTGCTGCTCACTAGACCATCTCTCTCACCACTGCTCATCTGGTTTGTGTTGAGAAGAGGGGCATCAATATTCATTCCTGATATGTGTGTTTATGCTTTCTCTTTTGTGTGTGTGTGAGAGAGAGAGAGACACATTGCCTGCCCTAAGGTGGATTAGCTCATCACCCAATGCCTGTACTCCCCCCTCTACCCACCCCCTCTCCCTGCTCAAATGTCATCTTCATCTGACCCTCCCCCCCGGGGCAATCAGCCCCCCATTACCAGACAGTTCAACCCCCTTTACACCACCTTTGATGTGCTGGGCCAACCTTTATTTTAGGTAGGCTATATGCTTTAGCAGTGTGCAGCATAATTACATGGATGGTCGGCAGTAACAACATGGATGGATGGATGACCATCCGTTAGCTCACAACAAACTGGCTTGTTCTATCTTATTACCATGTATGATGATGTAATTTCACCATTCTGTCATTCATCTGGGCAGCTCCACCTCTTGTGGGCGTTATGTTGCCAGGGAATCGTTGAGAAGGATGACTGGGGAAAGAGTGCGATTTGCTTCTGGTTTTACTGGATGAATGTTGAAGAACAGCGGAGAGGGTTTCAGTGATGTTTAGAGAGACTGTTGAATGGCCTACTAGCTATTAGTGTGATCTGTCTTCCTCTGGTTGTAGTCTGGAGTGGGGAGGTTGTCTGTGCGCCTACTGCGCTCTAGTCTGAGAGTTGGAGAGAGGCCAGCACATCTGGCCGTGGTTAGGGGCTTTATGGAGTGTCTGGAGCTGCCTGCTCTGTGATAACCCCTTGCTTCAGGTAACCTCTCCAGGGCCACAGTATCAGACCAGGGGCCTCGGGGCCCCTCAGTCAGTCAGCTCCTGCCCTGCCTGCTGTTTCCGGACAGGGCCCATGTAGCTCAGCTCCAGCAGGTTGGGATTGGAGGATGGGGCTTGAGGTGAGGTGATTGTTTGTTGTGTGATAGTGGAGAGGGGTTTTGGACTGATATGGGAGAGGGGACTGGCTGGAGCAATGGGGGGCCCTCCTAAAGCCTTGTCTCACACCGATTGGTTGAGCGATCATCCTCCACTTCCTGTCTTTAGCCTACATTCTTTCCTGCTTTATTTTGTAGTCCACCCCTCCCCATGACCTGAATCTGAGACATGAGAAATCAGTGAGCACAAAAATACATTCACGCCACGAGTAGTGAATTGGCCTACATATCCAACAATGTTACGGTGATTCCTCTTTTACTGGATGAAACCGTAATTTCTTCCAAAGATTGTCACCCAAGCGTCATGCTTAAGGACTGCGTTCTCTGGGCTCGCAGAGGAGTGGGGGGCCGCAGGGGGTGAAAACTGAACCTCTCCAATGCACCTGTGACCTTTCACCTCGACCAAAGGCTTGTGTGTCTCGACGGGGACTCGAGTGATAAGTAATGTCACTGATGTTTTTATGGACAGTGGCCCCGGGATCAAAGTTGAGAGGATTATAAGTCCAGAGAGTAAAGGCATGGAGGCTTTCTTCTCATCCATAGCTGGAGAATAAGCTGCTTGGTTTTTGTCTCATCCGTAGCTGGAGAGAATAAGCTGCTTGGTTTTTGTCTCATCCATAGCTGGAGAGAATAAGCTGCTTGGTTTTTGTCTCATCCGTAGCTGGAGAGAATAAGCTGCTTGGTTTTTGTCTCATCCGTAGCTGGAGAGAATAAGCTGCTTGGTTTTTGTCTCATCCATAGCTGGAGAGAATAAGCTGCTTGGTTTTTGTCTCATCCGTAGCTGGAGAGAATAAGCTGCTTTGTTTTTGTCTCATCCATAGCTGGAGAGAATAAGCTGCTTGGTTTTTGTCTCATCTGTAGCTGGAGAGAATAAGCTGCTTGGTTTTTGTCTCATCCATAGCTGGAGAGAATAAGCTGCTTGGTTTTTGTCTCATCCGTAGCTGGAGAGAATAAGCTGCTTGGTTTTTGTCTCAGCCGTAGCTGGAGAGAATAAGCTGCTCGGTTTTTGTCTCATCCAGAGCTGGAGAGAATAAGCTGCTTGGTTTTTGTCTCATCCATAGCTGGAGAGAATAAGCTGCTTGGCTTTTGTCTCATTCATAGCTGGAGAGAATAAGCTGCTTGTTTTTTGTCTCATCCATAGCTGGAGAGAATAAGCTGCTTGGTTTTTGTCACATCCATAGCTGGAGAGAATAAGCTGCTTGGTTTTTGTCTCATCCGTAGCTGGAGAGAATAAGCTGCTTGGTTTTTGTCTCATCCATAGCTGGAGAGAATAAGCTGCTTGGCTTTTGTCTCATCCATAGCTGGAGAGAATAAGCTGCTTGGTTTTTGTCTCATCCATAGCTGGAGAGAATAAGCTGCTTGGTTTTTGTCTCATCCATAGCTGGAGAGAATAAGCTGCTTGGTTTTTGTCTCATCCATAGCTGGAGAGAATAAGCTGCTTGGTTTTTGTCTCATCCATAGCTGGAGAGAATAAGCTGCTTGGTTTTTGTCTCATCCATAGCTGGAGAGAATAAGCTGCTTGGTTTTTGTCTCATCCATAGCTGGAGAGAATAAGCTGCTTGGTTTTTGTCTCATCCATAGCTGGAGAGAATAAGCTGCTTGGCTTTTGTCTCATCCATAGCTGGAGAGAATAAGCTGCTTGGCTTTTGTCATTAACCCTGCATATTTTCAATTGATTGTGGAATGTTCATTCAAAATAGTCTAGATGGAGATGGTCCAGAGACGGGGGGGGTGTGTGTGTGTGTGTGTGTGTGTGTGTGTGTGTGTGCGCATTTATACGCGTCTTGTTCAGATACACAGCTGCTTCTATCATCAAAAACAATACTGCTTAAGCCGTTATCATACGTACTGCAGCCCCACAGCAGTGGAAATCCCCATTTTGGTTTCTATCCGGATAATTATTAGCAGCTTTTATCGGTTTTGAGGGGTTTGAGATTGAGGGAGGGTAAGAGACTATTTCTGTCTCTGTTTATGTAAGGAGGGAATGGTGCTGAGAGGGAGAGAGGAGGACTGTGGGAATGTTTGTTCAGCACAGAGATCGTAGCCCCAGTCCATGTCTGTCTGTTTGGATGCTAGTGATTGTTCTGTATCTATGCTAGACTTAACCAGCCACATGACGGTACACAGTGGACTGAATCGAAGTGATGGTTGTCTATGGAAAGAACTCTGACGGTTGGTCACCTGTAGATTATAGGTCACTATGTACATGGCTAAGATGGGGTTTACTGTAAGAAGGCATGTTTAGCAAGTTCAAGTGGCACACACACACACACACACACACACACACTTATTAACCTCAACCCAGCTGATCAGTGTATTACTGTTACCCTCGGTTGACCTCGTGATGACTGATCTGCTATCTTCTCCTTTTCTCTTTGTCTCTACAGGGGAGACATGTCAAAACTGGACAGCTGGCAGCCATCAAGGTCATGGACGTCACAGAGGTAAAGAAGTTCAAACTGACTGGAACACCCCGTGTGTGTGTTGTTCAAGGAGGATGGCCAGGTCTATTGGTGAAACGATGTAGTCTGAAGCTGAGCTGCGATGACCTTTCACATTTCAAACTGCCCACTATGCCTGTTTATTTGTCAACCAGGTCTTTCAGATCATCTGACCATTGTCTTATTTGGGCGTCAGATTAAAGGATAAATGGCCTAATGTCAGGTGTCTTTGCAGGGTTATTACAGTGAGATTGACGCAAAGGGCCTTACCCATAGTTGTTGAAAGTGTCTTAGCCTAATCAACAACAGAATTAATATACATTTTTATTTCTGTGAGGAAAAAATACCTTTAATTGGGAGAAGTACAAGCTCTTGATGTATTTTAGCCTTCGATACACACTATATATACACTATGTATACAAAAGTATGTGGACACAGTGGATTCGGCTATTAGTGTATAAAATCGAGCACGCAGCCATGCAATCTCCATAGACAAAAATTGGCAGTAGATTGGCCATACTGAAGACTTCTGACTTTCAATGTGGCACCAACAAGTCAGTTTGTCAACTTTCTGCCCTGCTAGAGCTGCGTCTAGGAGCAACAACGGCTCAGCCGCGAAGCAGTAGAGCACACAAGCTCACAGAACGGGAGTGCTGAAGCGCATAAAAATAATCTGTCCTCGGTTGCAACACTCACTACAGAGTTCCAAACTGACTCTGGAAGCAACGTCAGCACAAGAACTGTTTGTTGGGAGCTTCGTGAAATGTGTTTCCATGGCCGAGCGGCCGAGCAGCCGCGCACAAGTGTAAAATAACCATGCGCAATGCCAATCGTCGGATGGAGTGGTGTAAAGCTCGCCGCCATTGGACTCTGGAGCAGTGGAAATGCATTCTCTGGAGTGATGAATCCCGCTTCACCGTCTTGCATTCCAACGGACGAAACCGCCAAACCCAGATGCAAGGAGAATGCTACCTGCCCCAATACATAGTGCTAATTGTAAAGTTTGGTGGAGGGGGAATAATGGTCTGGGTCTGCTTTTCATGGTTTGGTTAGGTCCTTTAGTTCCTTTAGTTGCCAATCGGTGTGGAAGAACTTGACTGGCCTGCACAGAGCCTTGACCTCAACCCCATCGAACACCTTTGGGAGGAATTGGAACGCCGACTGCTAGCCAGGCCTAATCGCCCAACATCAGTGCCCCACCTTACTAATGCTCTTGTGGCTGAATGGAAGCAAGTCCCCGCAGTAATGTTCCAACATCTAGTAGAGGCTGTTATGGCAGAAAAGAGGGGACCAACTTCATATTAACACCCATGATTTTGGAATGAGGTGTTCGCCAAGCATGTAGTGTAGTTAGCCAACTCCTCATTTAGAATATACTAGTCTACATGGAAATTCTTTGAGGTCCTGTCTACATTTCAGGAAGAACTTTGACTTCTCCGTAATCAGCCGCTCGTAAATCTCAGTATAATAAGCAGAGCTCATTACAGCTAAAGCCAGCGGGATGTTTTATGGCTAAATTACGTCATGTTCAGGCAGGCAGGCAGGAGGGCAGCCCTTTGCTCTCTCTGTGGCATTCTGCTTTTATCTACTGAAATAGGACCTCCAAGTGAATATGGAACTAGCTGGACCACCCACACACACCCTAATGACCCCCCCCCAGAGACTTGTGGTTAGTTTTATGATATAGCCGTTGCAGTATAGGCCTACCATGTGGTCCATGTCGTTTAACATAACATTTACTCTTAAACATTGCCTAAGTCAAATTCTCAATTCCGTTTCATACCAATGTGGTCATTCTGGTTCTAGACCAGTTTCTCTGTTCTTATGCCCTGACTTGCCCCCTGCCTGCCACTCCCTGCTGACTGTCATGAGTAAGGCTCTGATGTGTTGCCTAACCGTTTCCTGCCATGGGTGTCATAGGGCATATCTCACCTGGTTTCCACTAGTTATACCCCAGCCACAAAACCAAAAGGCCTATCTTTAAAATTCATGAAAACAAAAATGATTTTTTTTGGTCTTAATTTAAGGTTAGGCATAAGGTTAGCTTTGTGGTTAAGGTTATACTTAAAAATTAAGAAGAGAAATTGTAGAAATAGGTGGTTTATTACTTTGTCTGTGGTAACTCGTGACGACCCACTCCACCCCCCGGTTACGTGGTCATACACCTGGCCTGATATAGCCTCTCGTCTATGATAGGAGGGATAGATGTAGAGATTTCACCACTATAGGCTATGAATGACTCTGTTGCTTCACCCTGCCAGGTAGAAAAGCACCTGTTATCTCAACAGCAGCTCTCTGTTGTCCTTACAAACTGTTACTGTTGCTGAGAGAGGGAGAGGTGGGCATGGCAGTCCTGGGCTGTACTATTAGCCTGCTCTGCTCTCCCACTAGGCTACCTGCTGGGGCGGCAGGTAGCCTAGTGGTTAGATCGTTGGACTAGTAACCGAAAGGTTGCAAAATCAAATCCCCGAGCTGACAAGGTAGTAATCTGTCCTTTTGCCCCCCTTTACCCACTGTTCCCAGGCCGTCATTGAAAATAAGAATTTGTTCTTAACAGACTTGCCTAGTTAAATAAAGGTGAAATAAATATGCCTGGCCATGCTGTGTATTGTTTTACTCTTTGCCCTACATGGTGCTGCGTTAACCGCTTGAATGATAATGGCAATGATCATTTAATGATCATTTCTGTCTAAATAGAAAATGACATAACCAAAAGTGAATCCCCCCTCGTTTTTGTCCTAGTGATTGTCAGGAATGCTCAGCCAGCCAGCCGCCTGTTCACAAACAGCTGCAGGAAACATGGGAAAGAGGGAGGGCTAGAGGAGGAGCAAATGAGAGCAGCAATAAGGCTGCCTGCACAGCCAACAGACAGCCTCTACTTGCTGGCACTGGAAGGGTCTGGTGGAAGAAAACTGTGCGTGTACCTACGTGCATCTTTAAACGCACCACCGCTGTCACAGTAACTGCATCGCTCTTCACTAATGTCCCCATTGTTCAGACTCCTCCTTTCCACCAGGGTTTTCTGTAAGACGAGGGGTTTAACACTCGCTGTGTGTCAGTTACTGTCACTGTTAATCATTGTCAAGTTGTTGCAACGGAAGAGATTAAGCTAATGGTGGGGTGACCTTTTTGTTGTCTTCCTCACGGTTTTCATGTGAGCTGGGGGAGGGAGGATGTTTTTGTGTGGGTGTATGTGTAAAACCCCAGTGATTTGAGAGGTTGTGTGGGGATATGGGTGTGTGGGGATATGGGTATCACATTAAAATCATGTTCTTCTGCTGAAAAGCCTGATTTTAAAATGCATATCTCTCCTGTAATTGGAAATAAATGTGGGCTCTAACGGAATTCCAGTTGTTTAGCTGAGGGGATTTGATGTATACATGTACAGTTGTATAAGGGATGTGACAAATGAAATACATTTTAGCTTTTAAATAAAATCTGTTTTCTGTAAAAACAATATGAAAATTAATAAAATTCCAAGTCAATTAACTGTTGCCCTGCTACTGCCAGCAATGGTTTGGGTCTCCCTTTCCAGATGGTTAAGCATTGCACCTGTACTTCAATTCCTTGCAAAGTGTGCGTTTCCTTCTCATTTAACTTCTCAAAGTATTGCCATACCAGGGCGTAGCTGCTGTCGCTTGCCTTTCTCTGCCATTTTCCCAACCGTTAACGACGATGACGTGATGTTGGATAACCGACTCCAAAATAATTGATTCCTTGACACCTTGCACGTCGACTCCCATGTCAAGATTGACTCTGAAGATTCAGTATTTGTTAGAATTGAGACTGATTAGTTGCCGTAATTCTGAGAAGACGAACACTCATCTTTCATAGCGAGGGATGGAGAGAGAGGAGTGGGGCACATTATAGGTAGGCCGGACACAGGCAGACAGTCAGAACCGTGCACGAGGCCTATCTATCGGCAATCAAAAGCAGTGTCTCACAATGGAATGCTGTACACACTTGCATCATTAGAGAAGAGAAAGAGCAGGCAAGCCATGGAGAAGGCGGAGGGGGCAGGCAGAACCGTGCTCATATGTCTTGGTCATCTGTCTCTCGCAATGTCTCGTCTTCCTTGATTTGCAAATTCACCAAAGTAGCCTAAAGTTTGCCTCTTCGTCTCTGCTTTTAATGAAATTACCCAGGCCTTTCCCCAGGCCTTTCCCCAGGCCTTTCCCCAGGCCTTTCCCCAGGCCTTTCCCCAGGCCTTTATTACCCAGGCCTTTATTACCCAGGCCTTTATTACCCAGGCCTTTATTACCCAGGCCTTTATTACCCAGGCCTTTCCCCAGGCCTTTATTACCCAGGCCTTTATTACCCAGGCCTTTATTACCCAGGCCTTTATTACCCAGGCCTTTCCTCAGGCCTTTATAGCCTATCGTCTAGTTATGCTATAACATGGAAAATAATATATAACTGCACTGTGATTTTTAATTTTGTGGAAGGCAAATGTTTCTGTTTGGGATTTTTCTTAATGTTAAGGATCTCAATTTAGTTTAAACATTTTAATGTTTAAATGTTCACACCCCTAATACAGATAGTATAATGGATTCTGTCTTCCATGGGCCCCCCCCCTCCCCACACACACACACACACAATGAGATACACACATCATTAATACCCAAACAAAGAAGTCGTTAGAGGAGTGTGTGTACTGCGTAGCCGAGATGTCACATTGTTTAGGGGCCGTCGATGAATGAGGGTTTAATTTCCCCCCTACAAAGGCACTTATCAACCCCCGCCAGACTTGACCTTTGTGGAATGTGGGAAATGATTGACTATTATCCATCTGTAACCATCCACACACACACACACGATAGTGATTTTCCTAAAACGTCGTCCTCCCCCGGGCTTCTCTCTTTATCTAATGACTAATGGTGTCTGTGTGTCTGTAGGACGAGGAGGAGGAAATCAAACTGGAGATCAATATGCTCAAGAAGTACTCCCATCACAGGAACATTGCCACATACTACGGTGCTTTTATCAAGAAGAGTCCCCCGGGGCATGATGACCAACTGTGGGTGAGTATCTAGCCTGCGTGTTTCCCAATGGCTGAATAATCAGAACTGGTATATCTGCAGCAGCATGAATCAGACCATAAGTCTTCTACTGTTTTGACTCTCATATAGTCTTAGAAGTGGTTATGTAGGTGTCTGACTGAGTATTTGTGTGTGTGTCCTGTAGCTGGTGATGGAGTTCTGTGGGGCGGGCTCCATCACAGACCTGGTGAAGAACACTAAAGGAAACCAGCTCAAGGAGGACTGGATCGCCTACATCTCCAGAGAAATCCTCCGGGTGAGCCTGTCCTCCGGCCCCCTCCATCCCCTCTTTCCTTCTATCTTCAGTCTCCTTGTTCATTGTGTAATAATATGTAAATATAAAGGTGACAAGTTTTTACCCTCCGCTACTTCAAAGCTCTGGTCTTAGACATGTGGTCTTATCTTTACACACCTCCCTCTCCTCCTCCTCCTTCTTCAGGGACTGGCCCACCTGCACGCCCACCACGTTATCCACCGTGACATCAAGGGACAGAACGTCCTGCTCACAGAGAACGCCGAGGTCAAGCTTGGTGAGTGACTATGTTTTGTACGTTACGGACAACAACCCTGATTAATCTGAACCCTATAGCTCCAAAATCACAGCCATTTTAGCCAGTCACCTAGTCTAGATGTTTACTACAATGCAGTTGTATATAACTAGTTTTAACTTCTGATTGGTTGTCTTGCAGTGGACTTTGGCGTGAGCGCCCAGTTGGACCGGACGGTGGGGAGGAGGAATACATTCATCGGGACTCCCTATTGGATGGCGCCCGAGGTCATCGCCTGTGACGAGAACCCTGAGGCCACCTACGACTACAGAGTAAGACTCTCGCCCTCTTCCACACAGTACTCTGACGTTTTAGCCTTGATTTGAACCTGCCACTTATGTCCTCCTTGACATCTGTAGCTACTGGTAACTTTAGCTACTGCTACATTGTGGGGAAGAATGCACAAGTCTGCTTGGTAGAGTATGTTGCTCTTCAGTGTCTGATGTAGTGAGTGTGTGTTGCTATGTCTGATGCCTCTCTCGCTGTGTCTCTCCTCTTCCAGAGTGACTTGTGGTCAACTGGAATCACTGCCATCGAAATGGCCGAAGGAGCTCCTCGTAAGTACCTGCCTATCCCCAGATCACACCTCTATCGTTTCTTGTAGATGGCAGCTCTATTGGTTCCTTCTGCCCTTGTCTTTGCTTTTCTCCCTGTCATGTTTTTACTGATTCCCTCTGGTGTGTGTGTGTTCACTTTTAGCGCTGTGTGATATGCATCCGATGCGAGCACTCTTCCTCATCCCAAGGAACCCTCCCCCGCGACTCAAGTCCAAGAAGTGGTAAGTTACCAAGATTCTGTCAGCTGGGTTTAGACGTCTCCTCTCTCGCTCTCCTCCCTCCTCCTCCTCTCTGAACAGCTGTGGCACATGGGAGGAAGGCCTGTTGGCTCACGGCGAGGCTCCTCAGCCCTCATTCCGGGGGGAAACTCAACCCTCTGAGACTTTCCTCTGGCACCGGTGCATTTACGATTATGACCGCTTTTCTTCTGAGACGGGTTTTTCCCAGAATATTCATTGTATTTAAGTTATGAAAGGCTCACTGGATTTCTGTCTAAATGGATAAAACAGGATCTTCCTATTTCAGACTTGTAGCTTCTCAGGCTCTTTTGACAGTTAGTTTAGTTTGTCTGTCATTTGTTGTCTTGTCAGTGGGTTGTAGAAGATGGATTTATTTTATGTCAGACAACAAGTCCCCCAGGCTACATGATTACTGGTGGTAATATGACTATCTCATTAGCGGCCTCATCTGTCTTGACCCCTTCCTCTTTCAGGTCTAAGAAGTTTTGCAGCTTCATCGAGGGCTCCCTGGTGAAGAACTACAACCAGCGCCCCCCCACCGAGCAGCTGCTCAAGCACCCCTTCATCAGGGACCAGCCCAACGAGAGGCAGGTCCGCATCCAGCTCAAAGACCACATCGACCGCACCAAGAAGAAGAGGGGGGAGAAAGGTGAGTCTGCCTCTCTACCTGTTAATGACAGTCTTAAAGCAACACTGTGAACATGATGACGGTGCCCCATTAGTGTAAGAGCTGTTTGAAAAGACCGGCAGAAATTTCTGCCTGTTTTGGTGGGATGGAACTTTTGCCTACCTGGTGGAATCACCAGAGGTGGTGGAATCACCAGAGGTGGTGGAATCACCAGAGGTGGTGGAATCACCAGAGGTGGTGGAATCACCAGAGGTGGTGGAATCACCAGAGGTGGTGGAATCACCAGAGGTGGTGGAATCACCAGGTGGTGAATTAGTTAATAGGCCAATGAGAGAGTTCCAAACCTCTCTGCCAAGAACAGCACATTTTCCCCACTCAGACCACTCCCAGATACTTCTAGCAAATGTATTGCTTGAGAAATTTGTCTTTGATAAGAAGCTATTTTTGTGTCTTTTTGACCATTTTAATTGAAAACAATCACAGTAAGGTACTTCAGTGTTACCCATAAATGATTTGATATTAAAATAAAAACCTCTGCATTGGGCCTTTTGTGTGTTTTACATTTACACTGAATAGCCCATGTTTCTACATCTTGTCACACTATCCACGTATTGTTTTTCAGATGAGACTGAATATGAGTACAGCGGGAGTGAGGAGGAAGAGGAGGATGCTGGAGAGCAAGAGGGAGAGCCTAGGTAATGTCTTAGTGTTACACATTGATGTACACAGTTAATTTTGCAATTCACAATATAGCGTGGATATCTCTGCTCACCTGTCACCAGTGTAGCAAACACCTACCTGGAAACGCTAAACAACTCCACCCATCTGACACAGAAACTAACGATTCCCTTGAACTAACTCACTGTTCCCTTGAACTAACTCACTGTTCCCTTGAACTAACTCACTGTTCCCTTGAACTAACTCACTGTTCCCTCGTTTCCGCTCGTCCTCCCTGCAGCTCCATAGTGAACATGCCGGGTGAGTCGACGCTGCGTAAGGACTTCATCCGGCTGCAGCAGGAGAACAAGGAGCGCTCGGAGGCGCTGCGCCGACAGCAGCTCCTGCAGGAACAGCAGCTCCGTGAGCAGGAGGAGTACAAGCGCCAACTATTGGCCGAGAGGCAGAAACGCATTGAGCAACAGAAGGAGCAGAGGAGGCGGCTGGAGGAGGTAGAGTTAATAAACATTGATTTGTTGATTTTAAAGTAAAACTTGTATGTAGAATTTAGGGTGCGAGTACAGTGCTGCATGCTCTGAATAACTCGATTGGTTAGTTCTGCTGTCTGTGAAGAAATGGGCGGGGTGTAGGTTGATCCTGCAGCCACGATTGGACAGAGCGAAACTGTGATCACCCCATAGAGGGTCGAACTTGGATAGCCCACAATGACGCAGCCCATGCTGTCACAGAAGACTGCCATTACAAGGATAAAAGGTGTCCTATATTTTTAGATCAATAGACAGCTGCTCCTCGCTTGATCAATTCACCAAAGCCTGTATTTGACTTCCCATCCTCTCTTGTTTTCCTCAAATCATTCAGATCACTGCTACTATGGACAATCATTGCCATAGTAGCAGTGACATCTCATAATATCTTTGAACAGGGAATCCCAACTAGAATTTCAGCTCTCCCTGTGTGTCGTATCCCTGAGGTTCTCTCTCTGTTGCCCCTTCCTGGTGCCTCACAGCAACAGCGACGCGAGCGCGAGATGAGGAGGCAGCAGGAGCGTGAGCAGCGCCGCCGCGAGCAGGAGGAGAAGAGGCGCATGGAGGAGATGGAACGACGGCGGAAAGAGGATGATGAGCGCCGGAGGGCGGAGGAGGAGAAGAGGAGGAGCGACCGTGAGCAGGTAGGTCTTTAAATGACAAGAAGCACTCTAATTGGCCTACATGCTGGGCAGTTTTGTCACTTCCTGTATTACATCCAATCATGGCGGCTGTTGTGTTTGATTGACAGGAGTACATTCGTCGGCAGCTGGAGGAGGAGCAGAGGCACCTGGAGATCCTGCAGCAGCAGCTGCTCCATGAACAGGCCATGCTCCTGGTAAGAAACCTGCATCCTACCATTCTTACTCTCCAGGGGGCGTGTTCAGGAGGGCGCAATGTTACAGAATGTTGAGAAATTGGTGATGTAGAACACCCATGAGTCTTTGTCAAGTTGAACAGGGAATGGTGTCTGGAGCTGTATTCTATTACATTTGCATTGACAACGTTGTAAATGTTGTACCCCACTGAGAAAGCCCCTGTTTTCAGGACTGGATCGCACATTTAGGAGCAAGCTCTTTTCTAGAACATGGATAGTAATCAAGGCAAGGTGTTATGGCTATATTGTATGAATTATGGTTGACGGTAGCTGTTGTATAGATTAGTCATTCGGAAATACCCTACAGGAAGATGGAGTTCCTATGTTTCTCTGCCGGTGTCTCTGGTTACATTTACATCCTGAGGAAATGAGTTGAGATGCATTTATTTATGTGTGTGTATATGAAGTCACCTTTTGTTTCTTTATTGCTCAGCATTCACCATTCTGTCTTGCTTCTCATAAATTGAACCATTCCACACTATTCACCCAATCCTCAACTTTGGTTCTATTACTCGCTAAAGAAGGTTGTAACATTTATTTGTGAGTAATGAAATGGAAGAATCTGCATTTGAAGGAAGACTTTATTTAACATGTTTGTAGGCTTGAATTTATCAAGCTTCATCTTTATAGAACTAAGCTGAATCGGTCTTCAAGTGCTTAATTTAATACAATTCACCCCCCAAGGTAGCATTAGCTTACACATGCCATTAGCCACTTTCCCCCATGTCTAATGTGCCTCAACTCAGCCGCGCACTCTGCATCAGGAGTTCAAGTGGCGGGAGCTGGAGGAGCAGCGGAAGGCAGAGCGTCTCCACAAGCGTCTGCAGCAGGAGCAGGCCTATCTGCTGTCCCTCCAGCACGACAATAAACCACCGCAGCCCTGCGAAAAGACTGAAGACCCCAAGAGAATGTCCCCCGACAGTACTAACAAAGCCCCTCCGACAATGTCCCCAGGCCCCGTGGGCGATAGAGCCCCAGCTCCACAACCCCACGTCCTCAATAATTCTAATGCTATTGCTTCACAGAGAACGTCCTGCGATAACACTAGGTCCCCACATGCCCATTTCCTAGACAATGTTACTGCTAACGCCCCACGGAGAATGTCCTCGGATACCACAAAGTCCCCACAAACCATGTCCTGCGATAACAGTACCAAGGCCCCTCAGAAACTGTCCCCAAACAGTGTTGATAAAGACTCAGAAAAGACCCCCTCTGACAATAGCGATGCCCTAGCCACCCAGTCCACAGACGTTACTAAACCCTCACAGACCGGGGGCCTAGACGGCCCCAAGTCCCCACAGACAGACCGCTCGGAGGCTAGCGACGTTCTCGGTGATCCTCAGCCAATCAGAGAGGTGAACCCCAACACGACATCACTTCCTCCTGCTGCCTGCTGCTACTTCTATTCTAGCTGCCTGCCCCCCTCTCCACACAGCGTGTTGTGTTAGCCCTGGTGTTGTGAGCTGGCACTATGGTTGTCTTTTTTCTTTCAGTTATCGTCTTAAAATAGTGTTTAATACCTCACACAGTCCAATGTAGCACTGCGCTTAATGTATGCGACACAAAATAGCCTATAACGTTACAGTACTAGGATAACGTTGTTGTCTGTTTTTAAATGATTAGTGAATAGACTTCTCAGCCAACCATTTTGTTTAAGGAGCGAGGACAGTCAGAGAAAAGAAAGCCAGTCGCTCACAACCACCGCCTCTCTAAAACTGTACTGCTTCACTTCTGGCTCTAGTCTTTGCTTGACTATCTGATGCTTCTCTACTAAAATGTCTTGAGGATGACGTGTCTGAGTCTTGAGAAGACTGAGCAAGAAAAATACTAAGTATAGACTGAAGCGCTGCAAGCTGGATCTCTGTCAACATCATTTTGCATTCAGGACCAAATGGTTTGCTTACGCAGAACACGGTACATTTTCTCTTGCCATTAGTCAGCTATAATTCATTTCATGAAAATGCATCTATTTTTCCTTCATATGCATTCACAGTTGAATTGCCATACCTGAATGTAACACATATTTAAATCAATGGGCTTGAATTGATAAAGGGACCCAGCAGAGGCGGTGATGAGTTGAAGCCGTCAGTACTTCACATATTCTTGTGAATTACCAGTTGTATTGCTTTCTACTGCAGTGGTGAAAACGAAGTAGTCAGGTGTTCCTGCTCTTGTCGTCCTCTCACATACTTACTAAATAAGCGTGATGGTTTGTAATGCGGCTGTGCCTTGTACTGTTCAGGTAAGTGACTGGAGAGGATGTCATGCATGTGGTCAGCTCAGGCCCACACTAACATATGTGTGCTGCTGGGTCCCAGAGAGAGACTGTGTGCTGCTGGGTCCCAGAGAGAGACTGTTCTCTGGGGTGAGTCCCCTGGAGGTGTAAGACATCATTAACAAGACTGTCTGAGGTGGGCTCATGTGCATGTCAGCGGACTTTCCCTCCCTGTCGATAACAAGGCGTCGGCTTCAGTGTTGACTCTTCCTCGTTCTCCTAGTCTTTCTCCTTGTGTGTTTTGTCGTTGAGTTAATGCCTCAACCTTGACCCCACTGATCCTCACTGACCCTGTCTGTCTGTCCTGCACTCCCAGGCCGACGAGCGCTTCCGAAAGAACATTCAGGGCTCCCCCCAGACCGCCCCACCCACCAAGCAGCCCCCCGTGCCCCCCCGCTCTGAACCCTTCTCTAACGGCAGCTCCTCCTCCGAGTCTGTCCCGCCTGCCATGCACCGGCCCATGGAACCACAGGTAAACCCCTCATCCTTCCCTCCCTTCTCTCGATCTACCGCTCTCCATACAGTAGGTTATCTGACAGCAAGGCATTGGTGCCACGAGTTGTCCATTCTAGCACCCACACATATAATTCAATGTCTATTTCTGTGGATGAGCTAGTAGAGGTCCCAATTAGAGGTCGACCGATTAATCGTAATGGCAGATTAATTAGGGCCGATTTAATTAGGGCCGATTTCAAGTTTTCATAACAAACGGAAATCAGTATTTTTGGCAACCGATTTGGCCGATTAAAAAAATAAATATATAAACATTTTATTTATTTTTTTTACACCTTTTATTTAATCTATATTTAACTAGGCAAGTCAGTTAAGAACACATTCTTAATTTCAATGACGGCCTAGGAACGGTGGGTTAACTGCCTCGTTCAGTGGCAGAACGACAGATTTGTACCTTGTCAGCTCAGGGGATTCAATCTTGCAACCTTAGTTAACTAGTCCAACGCTCTAACCACCTGATTACATTGCACTCCATGAGGAGACTGCCTGGTTGCGCGAATGCAGTAAGCCAAGGTAAGTTGCTAGCTAGCATTAAACTTATCTTATAAAAAACAATCAATCATAATCACTCATTAACTACACATGGTTGATGATATTACTAGTTTATCTAGGGTGTCCTGCGTTGCATATAATCGATGCGGTGCTGTCGTTGCTCCAATGTGTACCTAACCATAAACATCAATGCCTTTCTTAAAATCAATACACAGAAGTATATATTTTTAAACCTGCGTATTTAGCTAAAAGAAATCCAGGTTAGCAGGCAATATTAACCAGATGAAATTGTGTCACTTCTCTTGCGTTCATTGCACGCAGAGTCAGTGTATATGCAACAGTTTGGGCCACCTAATTTGCCAGAATTGTACGTAATTTTGACATAACAGTGAAGGTTGTGCAATGTAACAGGAATATTTAGGCTTATGGATGCCACCCGTTAGATAAAATACGGAACGGTTCCGTATTTCACTGAAATAAACGTCTCGTTTCCGGATTTGACCATATTAATGACCAAAGGCTCGTATTTCTGTGTGTTATTATGTTATAATTAAGTCTATGATTTGATGGAGCATTCTGACTGAGCGATGTTAGGCAGCAGCAGGCTCGTAAGCATTCATTCAAACAGCACTTTTGTGCGTTTTCCAACAGCTGTTTATGACTTCAAGCATATCACCTCCCGAGATTAGGCTGGTGTAACAGATGTGAAATGGCTAGCTAGTTAGCGTGCGCTAATAGCGTTTCAAACGTCACTCGATCTGAGCCTTCTAGTAGTTGTTCCCCTTGCTCTGCATGGGTAACGCTGCTTGAGGGTGGCTGTTGTCGATGTGTTCCTGGTTCGAGCCCAGGTAGGAGAGAGGCGAGGGACTGAAGCTATACCGTTACACTGGCAATACTAAAGTGCCTATAAGAACATCCAATAGTCAAATGTATATGAAATACAAATGGTATAGAGAGAGAAATTCCTATAATAACTACAACCTAAAACTTCTTACCTGGGAATATTGAAGACTCATGTTAAAAGGAACCACCAACTTTCATATGTTCTGAGCAAGGAACTTAAACGTTAGCTTTCTTACATGGCACATATTGCACTTTTACTTTCTTCTCCAACACTTTGTTTTTGCAATCCAAATTGAACATGTTTCATTATTTATTTGAGGCTAAATTGATTTATTGATGTATTATATTAAGTTAAAATAAGTGTTCATTCAGTATTGTTGTAATTGTCATTATTACAAATAAACAAAATAAAAAAATTGGCTGATTTAATCGGTATCGGCTTTTTTTGGTCCTCCGATAATCGGTATCGGAGTTGAAAAATCATAATCGGTCGACCTCTAGTCCCAATAGAATGACATGCTCCATCATGTCAGTAGATCTACTCATATCTGTTATGATGTTATAGTGGGATTTCTGGGACCTTCCGCTAATTGACCTGAGCAAAAGCTTGTCCCTTCAGTGGTGTGATAAACCTTACCCAGGATGCCAGAGGAGGCTGCATGTGATTGGCTGCTTGGTTCCCCTTCACTCATCTCCTTGCCCCTCTCACTGTGCCATTCAACTATCTGTTGTCCTGTTATTTGTCTTCACTGTAAATGTTTGTGTGTGAACCTGTTTGACTGTTTCTGTTGTTGCTTCTGTTTTCTCGGACTGCATGACGTATGTGCAATGCATGTCTATTATATGCATATGTTACATGTATATGCATATGTTTTCAGCCATGTCCTTCATCTCTGTGCCTTCACTCTGTGGTTTGACCTTCTCCCCCTCCCACCTACCTCCCCCCCTGTTCTCTCCCCTCTGTGTGTGTCTGTCTGTCTGTCTGGAAGGTCCAGTGGTCCCACCTGGCCGCTCTTAAGAGCAGCAGCGCCGCCCCGCCCCCCGTCGTGTCTCGCTCCCATTCCTTCAGTGAACCCGCGGTTCCTAGTTTTGCACATCTCCATCTGCGCTCCCAGGAGCCCCACAACCACCACCATCACCCCTCTGCTGCTGCACGCACTGACCCCCAGCCCCCCGCCTCGGGCCCCAGCGACGAGGTGCCCCCCAGGGTAAGAAAGGACAGCCCAAGGGACCCCCTTTTCCAGCCCCCATCCGTGGTCCCTTCAGAGGGGCAAGATAGCAATGTCTACAGCCTCTCTGGGTGTCCCATCCGACAGCAGTGGGATTGCACTGTGGGCTTTTGCCTTCACCATTATAAGGCTATGTTCCACAGCATAGTGTAGAGCTACAATAAGGTAGATTAGACTAGTAGTCTGGTTCACTAGTATAATCAGTGACTGATAGCTATCTTGGCAAATATCTCCTGGTTGTAGCTGCAATTGTCCCAGTGTACAGTACTGGAGTCCCTATAGTAACTATCTTTACTCAGTGCTGTGCTTCCACTGGCTAACTACACACCATATGGTCTTGCATGGCTTCATGAGTTGTTCCTCTTCTAGTACTTCACCGTGTACATCCTGCATGCCCATCATATTCACTCTGTTCACTAATGTAACGGAGGGCCGACCAAAACCATTACCTAGACCAGTGTTTCCCAAAACTCGGTCCTGCCCACACCCAAACCACATTTATTTTTTTATCCCAGCACTGCACAGTTGAATCAAATAGTCAAAGCTTGATAATGAGTTGGTTATTTGAATCAGCTGTGTAGTGCTTAGACAAAACCCAAAACGTGCTCCTAGTAGTTTGGGAAACTGAGTTTATTACAAATATCCATGTCTTGTCTGTAGATGACTAAAATGATCCAGCGATCTATTTGTAGTTGAAGGGTAGAATGCACATTTGGGAAGAGGGATTGGGGCTATGCAGTGGTGCCAGGCCCTGCTGTGTGGTGGTGGTAGTTTATGCTCCTGTAGCCAGGTGTGTGAGGGCGTCCGTCTTGTCTACCACAGGTTCCAGTGAGGACAACGTCCAGGTCCCCTGTGTTGTCACGCAGAGACTCTCCTCTCCAGGCCTCTGCCCCGCCTAGCAACCAGGCAGTACAGAGGAACGCCGGCAGGTAGGTGGTCAACTCTGTGGTGTTGGAAAGAGTTGAATTGTTCGCGGGGTGGGTATGGGGAGGTGTGTGTTTTCAATCCCCTGTGTTGCTTGTCTTCCAGTAATGCGGAGCCACGTCTGCTGTGGGACCGCGTGGAGAAGCTGGTTCCCAGGCCCGGCAGTGGCAGCTCCTCTGGCTCCTCCAGCTCCCAGGCCGGCTCTGGGGAGAGGTTCAGAGCACGCTGTGAGTAACACACACACACACACACACACAGAATACACACAGTATACTGGATGTACAATACTGCATTTAGTATCTTGTAGGTCTTCCACTGATGTTGGTTTACCATCCTCCTCCAGCATCGTCTAAGTCTGAGGGCTCCCCACTGCAACGCCCCGACAACGCTGCCAAGAAGCCTGACGACAAGAAGGACTTTGCCCGACCCAACCGGCCAGCCGTAAGAACCTCTCTTATGATTGTATCCACATACTGCTGTAGTAGTGGTCCCTGCATCTGGCTGTAAACCAGGCCAGCACTGCAGCCTGCTACAGTAACAGTGTGGTGGTGTTTCTATGACTGACTATCCCGTTGTCTTATCTTTTGGTGTTCCCTATGGGCCATGACACGACAACCTGTGGCATCCCATTACTCCAACAATGTGATTACGGGGGGAATTGTATAGGGGGACGTGGTAAGCAAGCGTGCATAAGAATATGTCATGCTCTGATGCTATGCTTATTTCCACTGCATGGGCCACCATGTATGCTAAAACGTTTCAGAAGAGGGCTGTCCTGTGAGAAGCTCAGAGTCCAATTCCATCGCTATTCCATTTGCCTCCCAGTCATTGGTCCTCCTCTCCTTGGCTGACACGTGATTGGCTGACGATGCACCTCTGACCCGCCCCTCTCCCTGCTGTCTTCTTTTCTCCTGCTGTCTTCTTCTTGCCTCCTGCCTGCGCCATCCCAATCCAGTTGCTCTTCACCTGGCACATCACAAGTTACTGTTTTCAGCAGCCTGTGTTGGCTCTTAACTGAGGTTAATGTTATGGCCTTAATGTATGGGGAATGATGCTCCCCTCCTCGCCCCAGTTCAATCCTTTGACAATGCATCCTAAACTAGTAATCAGTAATCTGACATGGTTTAAATCAGTGACAACCTTTTGGAAAGGGAGTATTGAAAATATTCCGAGCCTTATTTGACCTCTAGGACCTGACGGCCCTGGCCAAAGAGCTGCGGGCGGTGGAGGATGTGCGTCCTCCCAACAAGGTGACAGACTACTCCTCCTCCAGCGAGGAGTCAGGCACCACCGACGAAGACGATGATGAAGAAGTGGACCAGGACGCAGCAGACGAGTCCACCTCGGGAGCAGAGGATACCAGGGCCGGGTACGTAACAACCCTGACCTCTGACCTGGGCCCGTATTCACAAAGCGTCTTAGTCTGCAATCAGGTTTCCCCACGTCCTTGTAATCTCATTCATTATGATCTGAAAGGCAAAACTGATCCTAGATCAGCACACGGGCCCTTTATGAACTCAAGGCCTTAGTGATACTGCCCTAAAGAAAGGCTTTCAGATGAAAAGTTGATCAGATAATATATACTATATAGCATAGAAAGACTTGTATGAGGTGAGTCATTTGGCTCATTGAAAAGTGCTAAATAAGTCCCATGTATTATTAATAATTGGTGTTTGAATATGAGACGTACTGTTTCCACCAGGAGAGGTCTGAGTAACGGAGAGACTGCATCCCTGAAGACCTTACTGGCCCACGACGACTCAGAGAACGACCTCACCACACCCTCCAAGGATGGCACCTTGGTCATCAGACAGGTAGGACTGCAGAAGATCCTCTGGTTGTTATCATGTCCTCTTCCACCCCTGGTTTCAGTTATCATCTTGTTTGATTTCCTATGTTGAGTCTTGGTTTGCTGGTAAAGCACACTGTCATGTACAGTTACTAGTGGAAAACAAGGAGATAGAAGTTGAGGTTGTTCTTGGTTACAGAGCGCGGGCGACAAAAAGCACCTGGCGGTCAATGTCTCTTCATCCTCCTCCGGTCCCAGTGTGGCTCACGGTCAAGCCGTTCAAGCACATACTCCTCCTCCCGGTCCTGGTAACGGTCACCAGGAGAAAAACGGCTTTGCCGGCCGCATTCACCTGCTGCCAGACCTTATTCAGCAGAGCCACCACTCCCCCACCTCCGCCTCCTCCACCTCTTCTTCCATCTCCATCTCCCCCTCCTCCAGCCATGTCAGCCCAGCCATGTCCCCCCAGACCCCCCTGGACAAGCTCACTGCCATCGAGGTATGTCCCCTGTCCCTTAAGCTGGCTACTCTGGTTGTTCAGTCTACTCTGTCCCCTGTTGGCTGGCTACTCTGGTTATTCAGTCTACCCTGTCCCTTAAGCTGGCTACTCTGGTTGTTCAGTCTACTCTGTCCCTTAAGCTGGCTACTCTGGTTATTCAGTCTACCCTGTCCCTTAAGCTGGCTACTCTGGTTGTTCAGTCTACTCTGTCCCCTGTTGGCTGGCTACTCTGGTTATTCAGTCTACCCTGTCCCTTAAGCTGGCTACTCTGGTTGTTCAGTCTACTCTGTCCCCTGTTGGCTGGCTACTCTGGTTATTCAGTCTACCCTGTCCCTTAAGCTGGCTACTCTGGTTGTTCAGTCTACTCTGTCCCTTAAGCTGGCTACTCTCGTTGTTCAGTCTACTCTGTCCCTTAAGCTGGCTACTCTGGTTGTTCAGTCTACTCTGTCCCTTAAGCTGGCTACTCTGGTTATTGAGGCTACTCTGTCCCTTAAGCTGGCTACTCTGGTTGTTCAGTCTACTCTGTCCCCTGTTGGCTGGCTACTCTGGTTATTCAGTCTACCCTGTCCCTTAAACTGGCTACTCTGGTTATTGTCTACCCTGTCCCTTAAGCTGGCTACTCTGGTTATTGAGGCTACTCTGTCCCTTAAGCTGGCTACTCTGGTTGTTCAGTCTACCCTGTCCCCTGTTGACTGACTGAACGATCTCTGTGCTGCTTCACCTTCTGAATATTACTCATAGCACTGCCTCTAACACTAGCGCCACCTAGTGTGGGACCTTAGCAATGAGCAAGCGGCTTTACTAGTCTAGAGAGCGTTGGTAAAACACTTTGCCCAGGTGCAAGCTGGGAGGTGAAGTCTATGTAGTCCATCTTGTCAGGGGTTAAGAGGTTGTGGAACACCTCATTGTACTTCATCTCCCATCTCTCCATGGCCTTAGTGCTTTGATGCCATTTCACTCAATCAGTTTAGTAGTAGGCTGTGCCTGGGTGGTAGCTAGCTTGCTTGGTGTGTGGTGCTTTTGGACAAACCTAGCTTGTATGGATTTTACTACCCAACTAAAGGTGTGTGTTAGCATGACAACGCTACTATCATGGAAGACACCAAGACACTGAACAGCGCGTCTACCGTTTAGCCTAATGATAAACTGCTGCATTTTGATGGTTGCGTTTGATCAAAATCTGTGTACTTTACACTGGCAATTTGACTTTTCATATTTCATCCCGTTTCTCTCTGAATTCTGTTTCTGTCCTGAACCTGCCATCTTTATTTCGTCTTCCATGTTGGTTCTACTCTCCTTCTTGTTTTGCATATCTGCTTCCAACAACTGCATGTCAAATCTTCCCATGCGTTTTGTGTGTTTTGTTTTTGCCATCCGTAGAGTAGATGTCATGTTTGATTACTAGATGAGAAATGTCCTGATGTACAGTGTGTTGTAACAGAACCCAGTGTGTACATAGTGTTTTATGAAGCCTTATGGTTTCTCAAGCAGGTCTGATTGATTCTCAGTTTTAGATTGGCCAAGCCTGCAGGCCCTTCCTATTGTACTGTTAATTGGCTACTGCAAATCCTATTCGGCCTTATGTTATTGTAGCCCAGCAATAAACATGTCTTCCATAGAACGTCATGAGCGCAGTAAAATGGATCCATTGCTGAGTTCAAACCAGACTCACTGCAGCTGCCATAGCTCCCCCTGCTGGGGAAAAAAGTATTATTCTATGCAAACAGATTATACAATAAATAATATTGTAATATTTGACAAGGAGAAATAGGCTCCGGGAATACTGATGGTGTAGCAGACCAGGTTGAGTTACAGGTAGATGGGGATCTTTTAGGGTGGCAGGTAGCTTAGCCTGTAACCGAAAGGTCTCTAGTTCGAATCCCAGAGGCTACATGGTAAAGAATCAGTTGATGTGCACTTGAGCAAGGCACTTAACCCTAATTGCTCCAGTGTCACAACTGATAATGGCTGACCCTGGCCGTGACCCCACTCTCTGAAGGTGTCTCGGGGGAGTTGGGATATGCAGAAAAGACATCTCCATTTCACACCTGCGTATAATACACACTTAAAACAGGACAAATATAAGCACCCAACATTATATCTGTCCACTGTTGTTTGTCTGTGTTCTGCTCTCACTCCCGTGCCTTTGTCGCCAGACCCACTCGGCCAGCAACACCATGCAGAAACACAAGTCTTCCTCCTCCTTTACCCCCTTCATCGACCCGCGCCTCCTGCAGGTCTCCCCCTCCAGCGGCAGCTCCCTCAACAACATGGGTGAGTCACCTCTTTTTTTTTCTCTACTCTTTAAAATGCAGATTTTTAGGATCAGCTCCCTCATCTTATCCATTAACAATAGAATCATCTCTGGGTCAGTAACTAGGAGTTAGTATACCCTGACCTATACATAGAACATAAAGTCACTGCTTGGCACAGGAAGTGTAATTCAGAGCATGATCATCAAGGGCTATTAATGACAAAGCAAAGCCCCGCCCCTTCTCCCTCTGACCTTTGGCGTCCACAGCGGCCTTCGGGAACGACGGGCGGCTGGTGGACGCCCTGAGGGCTGACCCGTCACGTAAGGGCTCCGTGGTCAATGTGAACCCGGTCAACACACGCCCCCAGAGCGACACGCCTGAGATCCGCAAGTACAAGAAGAGGTTCAACTCTGAGATCCTGTGTGCTGCACTATGGGGTACGTACCTGAGGAAGAGGTGGCTGAGTGGAAGGATAGAGTTGATAGATGGATGGATGAATAGAGAGATGGATGTGTGATATACTGATTGGATGGATGAATGGATATATACAATTTATAGGAAATCCATCATAGGTTTCGCGACAAGCATGGCAGACCTGCTTCCCCCTGGGTTCTGACTGGTATGTGTGCGTGTGTGTGTGTCCCTATCCTCCCCCTGGGTTCTGACGTGTGTGTGTGTGTGTGTGTGTGTGTCCCTGTCCTCTCCCAGGTGTCAACCTGCTGGTGGGGACAGAGAGTGGTCTGATGCTGCTGGACCGTAGCGGTCAGGGGAAGGTCTACCCCCTCATCAGCCGACGGCGCATCCAGCAGATGGACGTCCTGGAGGGACTCAACGTCCTGGTCACTATATCAGGTACGGACCACGGAGGTGCACGGACACACGAATATACTCTCCTGAATTATACTCAAACTCATTCTCTTGTTCTTTTATTTCACCATCCCACACACACACACACACACACACACACACACACAGGGAAGAAGAATAAGCTGCGTGTGTACTACCTGTCCTGGCTGAGGAACAAGATACTCCACAACGACCCCGAGGTGGAGAAGAAGCAGGGCTGGGTCACTGTAGGAGAGCTGGAGGGCTGCGTACACTACAAAGTCGGTACGTTCCACTCCTCATTTACCATCAGGAATGACACTTCTCTTGTTACAAGGCTGTAGCAGGTCCAAGTCCAATCTTGACGAGCGGGCAGAAATAAAACATTTTTTTTCTCTTGATTTAAGTGAAATATGAGAGGATCAAGTTCTTGGTCCTTGCCTTGAAAAACTCTGTGGAGGTGTATGCGTGGGCCCCCAAGCCGTACCACAAGTTCATGGCCTTCAAGGTACTGTAAACTGGCTCAGGCTGCAGTCAGACCACCATGGCATTGGTTTACATTCACTTTCCCAGTACAAATTACCTTAAAGGTGCATTTTGTCAATTTTAATGTCTTCCTCCTGCAGTCGTTTGGTGACCTGGTGCACAAGCCCCTGCTGGTTGACCTGACGGTGGAGGAGGGTCAGAGGTTAAAGGTCATCTACGGCTCCAGCAACGGCTTCCACGCCGTGGACGTGGACTCTGGGGCGGTTTACGACATCTACCTGCCCACACACGTAAGAGACCCACCCATCTGTCTCATTCCTCTGCTTCCTGTTTTTCCCCGTTCCACCAATCCATGGCTGAATCTGAAACCCAACACTTTCACCACTCGATATGTGCGTTCACGAGCCAATCTCAAATGCTGATTGTCGAGTCAAGGGCTCCACTGCGCCCTTCGGAAGCCTCTTTATCCTCTTTTATCCTATGACTCAGCGCCCTTGGCAGCAACTTCTTCCCATGAATCTTAGCATGTTACCTAGCAACAACAGTCACTACTTCCTCGCCCTCACATTTGAAGTTTAATTCCGAGGAGGTCTTAGTGACAGGATTTTTTGTGTGTTTCTGAAGTTTGAGCCAGTCACTGCTGCGCTGCGCAGGAACAGGCAGATGTTGTTTTGTTTCTACTACTTTCTCACTGTATATCGGAGTATGCGTCCGTCTGCCCAAGGTCCCCAGTGTCCGTGTTTCATGAGTCATGCTACAAGACAGGTCGCGGGCGACAATACTCGCAAATGGACTTAGATAAGTTGCAGTTGGGACATCGCGTGTGTATCGTCTCAATGCTCATTTTGGCCAAAACACTGACCGACTCGAGTGATCACTCTCGAACACAACAGCAAGTGGCCACTTGATAAAGGACGTAATGGCCAAGTCTTTGGTTTGAGATTCAGCCCATGTATATGGGGGCATATTCATTAGGTCACACTGTATCAAAAACATTTTTCATCGGAAAGCGAAAACAAGTCTTTCTTATTGGGCAAGTACAGGTAGTCCTTGTTTCAGTCGCTTTTTTCTTCAGCTAAGTTCTTTATGAATACGACTCGAGACTAACCTTTTTTGTCTTTGTCTCTGTTTGCTCTCCTCCCACTCTACCCTTCCTCTCCCTTCAGATCCAGACCAATATCCAGTCCCATGCCATCATCATCCTGCCCAACACGGATGGTATTGAGCTGCTGGTGTGTTACGAGGACGAGGGTGTCTACGTTAACACCTACGGACGCATCACCAAAGACGTGGTGCTGCAGTGGGGCGAGATGCCCACCTCAGTGGGTACGTAACACTCACACTGGGACGCACATACGGTGCATTCGGAAAGTATTCAGACCCTTCACTCTTTCCACATTTTGTTACGCTACAGCATTATTTTCAAATGGGTTAAAAACTATTTGTCAAGTCCCTCATCAATCTACACACGATACCCTACAATGAAAAAGCAAAACAGGTTTTTAGACATTTTTGCAGATTTATTAAAAATACTAAACTGATATCACATTTACATAAGCATTCAGATCCTGGACTCAGTACTTTGTTGAAGCACCTTTGGCAGTGATTACAGCCTCGAGTCTTCTTGGGTATAACGCTACATGCTTGGCACACCTGTATTTGGGGAGTTTCTCCTATTCTTCTCTGCAGATCCTCCAAAGCTCTGTCAGGTTGGATGGGGAGTGTTGCTGTACCGCTATTTTCAGGTCTCTCCAGAGCTATTCAAGTCCGGGCTCTGGCTGGGCCACTCAAGGACATTGAGACTTTTCCTGAAGCCACTCCTGCATTGTCTTGGCTGTGTGCTTAGGGTCGTTGTCCTTTGTCCCAGTTTGAGGTCCCGAGCACTCTGGAACAGTTTGAAACAAGGATCTCCCTGTACATTGCTCTGTTCATCTTTCCCTCGATCCTGACTAGTCTCCCAGTGCCTGCTGCTGAAAAACATCCCCACAGCTTGATGCTGCCACCACCACGCTTCACTGTAGGGATGGTGCCAGGTTTCCTCTGACGTGACGCTTGGCATTCAGGCCAAAGAGTTTAATCTTGGTTTCGCCAGACCAGAGAATCTTGTTTCTCATGGTATGACTCCTTTAGGTGCCTTTATGCTAACTCCAAGCGGGCTGTCATGTGCCTTTTACTGAGGAGTGGCTTCCGTCTGGCCACTCTACCATAAAGGCCTGATTGGTGGAGTGCTGCAGAGATGGTTGTCCTTCTGGAAGGCTATCCCATCGCCACAGAGGAACGCTGTCAGAGTCACCATCAGGTTCTTGGTCACCTCCCTGACCAAGGCCCTTCTCCCCCGATTTGGTCGGGCAGCCAGCTCTAGGAAGAGTCTTGGTTCCAAACTTCTGTTTAAGAATGATGATCTGTGCCTCGACACAGTCCGGTCTCGTAGCTCTGTGGACAATTCCTTCGACCTCGTGGCTGTGTTTTTTTCTCTGGTCAACTGTGGGACCTTTATATAGACACGTTTGTGTTAGTTCGACTGATTCATCGGCATGGCTGATTAATTAGGGCCGATTTCAAGTTTTCATAACAATCGGTAATCTGCATTTTTGGTCGCCGATTACATTGCACTCCATGAGGAAGCTGCGTGGCAGGCTGACCACCTGTTACGCGAGTGCAGCAAGGAGCCAAGGTAAGGTGCTAGCTGGCATTAAACCTATCTTATAAAAAACAATCAATCTTCACATAATCACTAGTTAACTACACATGGTTGATGATATTACTAGTTTAACTAGCTTGTCCTGCATATTTAGTTAAAGGACATCCATGTAATATTAACTATTATTAACTAAATTGTGTCACTTCTCTTGCGTTCTGTGCAAGCAGAGTTGGGGTATATGCAGCAGTTTGGGCCACCTGGCTCGTTTGAACTGTGTGAAGACTATTTCTTCCTAACAAAGGCCGTAATTAATTTGCCCGAATTTTACATAATTATGACATAACATTGACTGTTGTGCAATGTAACAGCAATATTTAGACTTATGGATGCCACCCGTTCGATAACACACGGAGTGGTTCCGTATTTCACTGAAATAATAAATGATTTTGTTTTCAAAATGATAGTTTCCGGATATGACCATATTAATGACCTAAGCTTGTATTTCTGTGTGTTATTATATTATAATTAAGTCTATGATTTGATATTTGATAGAGCAATCTGCAGGCTCGTAAGCATTCATTCAAACAGCACTTTCCTGCGTTTGCCATCAGCTCTTCGCAATGCTTGAAGCACAGCGCTGTTTAAGCCTATCAACTCGTGAGATTAGGCTGGCAATACTAAAGTGCCTTTAAGAACATCCAATAGTCAAAGGTTAATGAAATACAAATGTTCTAGAGAGAAATATTCCTATAATAACTACAACCTTAAACTTCTTACCTGGGAATATTGAAGACTCATGTTAAAAGGAACCACCAGCTTTCATATGTTCTCATGTTCTGAGCAAGGAACTGAAACATTAGCTTTCTTACATAGCACATATTGCACTTTTACTTTCTTCTTCAACAGTGTTTTTGCATTATTTAAACCAAATTGAACAGGTTTGATTATTTATTTGAGACTAAATTGATTTTATTAATGTATTATATTAAGTTAAAATAAGTGTTCACCCACTATTGTTGTAATTGTCATTATTTCATATATAAAATCGGCCGATTTAATCGGTATCAGCTTTTTTTGGTCCTCCAATAAGCAGTATCAGTGTTGAAAAATCCTAATTGATCGACCTCTAGTGTGTGTGCCTTTCCAAATCATGCCCTACAATTGAATTTACCACAGGTGGACTCCAATCAAGTTTTAGAAACATCTCAAGGTTGATCAAATGGAAACAGGATGCACCTGAGCTCAATTTCGAGTCTCATAGTAAGGGGTCTGAATAATTATGTAAATAACGTATTCATTTTTTTATAAATTAGCAAATATGTGTAACTTGTTTTTGCTTTTTCATTATGGGGTATTGTGTGTAGTTTAACATTTTATTTAATCAATTTTTAAATAAGGCTGTAACGTAACATTTTGAAAAAGTGAAGGGGTCTGAATACTTTCCGACTGCACTGTACACACATGTTAAACCTGTTTAAGACACACAGGAGTGGCTTGTGGTGAAACTATGTTTTATACCTTTTAATTTAAGTACATAGTAGTTTTCAATAAACACTCACACACACACACACTTTCTTAATAACTTGATTGTCCATCTGTGTGTGTAGCCTACATTAGGTCCAACCAGATCATGGGCTGGGGGGAGAAGGCCATAGAGATCAGGTCTGTGGAGACAGGACACCTGGATGGGGTCTTCATGCACAAGAGAGCCCAGAGACTCAAGTTCCTGTGTGAGAGGAATGACAAGGTGAGTTATGCGTACAACACACACACACTTTGGTTACTTGCATATATGTTCATCAATGTTGATAAAGATCCCTCTCTCTCACACTCTCGCGCTCTCGCTCTCACACTCTCGCACTCTCGCTCTTGCTCTCACACTCTCGCTCTCACACTCTCGCTCTCACACTCTCGCTCTCACGCTCACGCTCTCGCTCTCACGCTCTCACACTCTTGCTCTCACACTCTCGCTCTCACACTGTCTATGTCCTGCAGGTGTTCTTTGCGTCGGTGCGCTCTGGAGGTTCCAGCCAGGTCTACTTCATGACCCTGGGCCGTACCTCCCTGCTTAGCTGGTAGTATACACACACACCCAGCAGCATGAAGACAGCACCCCTCGGTTTATTACCACCATAATGATGACTCATGACGATCTTGAACTTGACGTACAACTGGAGTATCGAGCTTCACTGAGCTCTGAGGCGGCGCGATACCTAAATATCACCGGTTTCAAATAAGAAAAGACAATTGCACGATAAACGGACTGAAATCATGAAGGGGAGGCCACGGGGTCCCTATAGGCTGATGGGACTGTGTTTGTTTGTCAGTTGGTAGTGCTGTCATCATGCCCATTGGCCACTCTGCTCTGACAACAGACGTCATCAGCTTTTCTGGGTTCTCGCCCCCAAACCCTACTAGAGCCTCCCCTTACCTCCTGCACCAGTGGGAGTAGGGATCTGAGCCCGACTTATTCAAAACACTAGTAGATGTTAATGTGTGTCTATTGGAAGAAAAGAGAGGGATGTGTTGTGTGACAGAGGAGGATGGAAAAGGATGAAAGAGACTGTTGCAGAGGAAGGGAAGCTTATAGCACCAGACAGGTGAAAGGTCATACAGTAGTTTGTTATTGTGTTTAGTCCAGGTCATGTTCAGGTCAACCTCTGTGTTGAGCGTTTCTTAGATCAGTTCCTCTGACTGACATGCCGTTGCCACCACATGGGTACATTTTCAAATGGGTCGTGCTTGACATTGAAAATGTAACTTTTGTCTCTCTTTCACTCTGGCCTTCCTCTTGATAAGGGTTCAAACAGGGTTAAAGTGTGGAGAGAAGTTTCATCAAAGATGTCGACTTAACCCTTAATAGGACACTGCAACCTTATAGGGGCCTTTCCAGTCCCATATACTCCTGAGGGTCTTTTCCAGCCTCCCTCAACTTTAACGTGCCACATTGCCTCTCCTTGGTCGTGTTGGGTAAACTGTGAATGGGTTGATATGTACAGTAGACTCTAGAGAACGGTCTTGGTCATGAGTCATGACTTTGACCCACCATTTGGTAGCATGATGACCAGGGTATTCAATGGAACAAGTGTCAAGATTAAATATACCTTAAAGATTTGTAGATGAAGATTTAAAATCCACAACATATCCAAATGTATCAGCAAACACAGGTTCAATTTGTTTTTTATTGTTTTCATTTTAATGGGCCCCTCCACTGAATTCAGGTTTACGTTTGTTGCTACTTGTACAATCTGTTGTGACAAATGCTTTAGGTTTTGCTCATAACTCCTACAGGAAATGTATCAAAATCTGACATTTGAGTGAGATTGAATTATTACATGTAAAAACTATTATGAAGCAGCATGGTCCCCATTTTGATACATTTGTGAAATTGTTGTATTTCCATGTTGGACTCTTTAATACCAACAGACCACCATAGCCTGGTAGCTTCACCCCCTCAGCTTGTCTGCATTATTTTAGTATCTTGACTCTGAGGGCAGAAGGGGACATTTTGTTTTGTACAGTCTGTCCCAGTCCAGGCAGTAGTATGCTATGGATTGAAGCAACACGACAACCTAGAAGCCTTTCCAAACCCCAGCAGCTCCTGGTTTTAATTGTTTTGTTTTCCTTTTGCCCCTTGATACAACGAGTGAAAAATGGGACTGCACTTGTTTGTCCTAATGTTTCCTGGTTAGCCTGGGTGCCAGTCTGAAGCAGCAGCAAGGAGCTAGACTGGCACCCTGGTCAGATTCTTTGTATGTGTGTATGGACAAACTTTTTTTCAAGAATGGAAATCATAATGTCTCTATCACATGTCCCTCCAAAGCTTGACCCTCTTACAGTGGACAGTCACATCCTGTTTGGGTGTGATGATTCCAGGCCTCTAAAGAACGCAACGCTGTAAGAATATAGAAATGAGAGAATTTCTCCTCTGCAAATCTGTGAAACGCGGTGCCATGCCAAGATGGCATAAGTCACATTTTAAGTGTTACAAACCACTACAGAAAGTATCGATTTACAATTTTAACTCCTTAGTTTGTTTCTGTAATTTTTATTACCCTTAAAATGATGCGGTGGTTTATAAAGGTTAATGCACACATTATGTTAAATGTTTACAGAGGCAATGTTTTGTTAAACCAATGTGCATCAATATAAATATTTATGGTTTATTTTAGGGCAATAATCCCCTTTTTAGCTTTTGTATCATTTGGAGGTTCATGTACAGGAATAACCCTCGACCTCTGTTCATTCACTTTTCAAAAATGACAAAATTCTGAGTTTAAATCACTGATTTTCCTGGATAACACAGCAGTGTGCCCTTGGCTGTGGCAACATTGCAGCAACACAGTGACAAGGTTCTCTGCTGCCCAGGTGACATGTTTTCCTCAAGTGTTTGTACCATGCTACTCTAATTTATGTCCTCTGTGTATTATGGGAATTGTTGTATTTTCCTCAATGTCTTTTTTCCATTGAATAAAATCCTAAGTAATTTACTAAATTGTGTGAGGTAGTTTTGTAAACCTTTAACATAAAGCGTTCAGTCTTCTCTATTGTGTGAAATAAATGTGGGGCTGTAAACAAATTGAATGTCATTTTTAATCTGAGCCTAAGAAACATTATGGAGATATTGTATTTTAAGTGTTCCAAATATGATAACATTTATACAAACCATGTAAAAGAACCCCAAGTAAATGTTGCATGACGTTTCGATAATTTAACCCATTTTTTATTAATTTATCTTAAACTAAAGACTCCTTGTACATCTGTCAGCTCACCACAAGATGACCCTGTACCACGCACTGCTCCTAGCTCTAGCCTGCCTGCTCTAGCCTCCTCCCAGACAACTCGAGCCGGATGTTTATGTCAAGCATCAGCAGGTGAACTGCATCATGACAGGTTCGTTTCATGATCAGACATTTTCAAGTTTGGGCCACATATACAAGTGCCATAAATTTGACTAGCCGTTTGTATGTAGCTAGCTTGGACGATGTTACTGGTGGTTCTGACTCAAGATTTCGGTATGAATTACACGTCGAACTTCAAAAGGAAGCAGGAATGCTGCAGGCGGTCTAATCCTGTCAACGCTAGCTAACTAGTTCGGTAACCGACAACAACGTTATCATTTTGCAGCTGTCAATTATTTTACATTTTAGCTTGTCAACTTTGTGTCGAATGCAACGCCCAGCAGCTGTTGGCACTGTAGACTAGAGCATGTAAGGACCACCAAATGAGTGCTGCTGATTTTTAATGTCGCTAACTTGGCTACCTACCACTGGTGAGTGAATTTCTTGTGCTTTTTAAGTTAGACATTTAGCGATATAGATCAAATCGGGCCCCGTGTGTGTTACCCAGGCCAGCTTGCACGTGTCCCAGTCTCTTCTGGTCCATTCAGCTGTAAGAGAGAGGGGCACCTGCACCCCAGACATGAGCATGGAGGCCTCATGAAAGATTTTTTTTAAAACAGAAGTCACCATTCATAATTGGGCGGGCTGACTGCGGAGTTTTCTGGCCTGGGCAATGGGTTTGCTTGGCCAAACAGCTGGTCTGTCCCATGAGGGTCTCTCTCTCCTTTTCTCCTGCCTGCCTCCAGGTCCTCAACCTGGCCCCATGGACCACAACACTCCTGCTGCTGGAGGCCGCCTGTCGATAGAAGTCATTACTGGTCAGTGGTCAAAAGTAAATAAAGGGACACAATTATTAAGCCTATTTTTTTATTAGGGCAAAATCATTTCCTAAATATTTTCTCAACTTTCCTCATGTTTTGTGCCTACTGAACATGTGTATGTTGACTGAGATAGCTGGAGGTCAGTGGTGACGTGACCCTTGTAACTGAAAAGCCAGCGGGGTCAAATAAAAGGTTAGAGAGCACAGGGGCCATAGAGATGCTATTAAATGACTATTCTAATGCCTAATTCTATGACAGTGGCCACACGGCCCCCTTCTGCTCTCTTTGACACTGGTAGCGCAGTGTCTTCTAGTAAGTGTCCCCGACTCTACTTCACTACTTTCCTTTTTAACCCTAATTTGCGTAGTTCAGTCCTATTGTCCTAGGCCTATTACTGTTGAAAAAACATTTGTTAACAAATCTTCATCTAACCTTTGAAACTGTGTGGTGTTTGGAGTGCTGTGTTGAAGACAACCTTCCATTTTGAGGAATGCCAGCTATTTGTGGCTGTCTGAGAATGCAAATCGGAGTATAGGTGAACTTCCAGCCGTTGTCGTAAAGACACCTGTTTACTTTAAGCCGAGGGGGCAGGTGGTCACTAAGCCACTGTAACAGTGTGGCTGATGGTCAATGGGCTACTGTGTTATTAGACTATGTTATACAGTATGTTGGTGGACCTCCAGATGTCGTAAAGACACCTGTTTACTTTAAGCCGAGGGGGCAGGTGGTCTCTAAGCCACTGTAACAGTGTGGCTGATGGTCAATGGGCTACTGTGTTATTAGACTATGTTATACAGTATGTTGGTGGACCTCCAGCAGATGTCGTAAAGACACCTGTTTACTTTAAGCCGAGGGGGCAGGTGGTCTCTAAGCCGCTGTAACAGAGTGGCAGCGTTCACCAACTGGCGGGCCAAATTTGATTGTATTCAAATGTAAGCAAGGTTTGTAATGATTGTTAAAGTCAAACATATTTGTTTGGACTTCTTGTGGGCCATTTGCAGTCTACAAATGATTTGTAATTCTGTTCTGGCCCTCCAACCATCTGCTCCAGAAAGTATTGGCCCTTGGCTGAATCTAGTTGATCCCTGGTTTACTATGTTATTAGACTGTTATACAGTACCATGGGCCAGCTTTACTCTTTTGCCTCCAGCCCTCAAACATCTGCCCGGGCTACTCTGCTCTCCTCAGCTGCTGTGGTTCTATTACACAGCCAAGGTAATACTGAGTGCTAAAACACAACTATGACACGCTCACAGTCCCAACAGTGACTTATGGGAGTGTCAGATAAACAAGTCACAGTTGGGAGCATTTTACTTTTGTTTATTAAAAAAAGTTCTGTCCAGTACCACCAACTCTGTTTAAACTTGTGTTTGTTTTCTCTAGCCTACGTACATGCAGTGTTTATCCCAACTTAAAGTTTAGGAACTAAACTAACTATTTGTGCTTCCAAGTCATTTCCCTTAGTGTGCCGCCCGGAACAATGAAGTCTCCCTTTTCATCCTCATTCCAGCCCACCCTACATGCCCATCCTGTCCCCTTTCACCCCACTGCGACTCCCCCCTCCCCTCTTGCATTCTCTGTAAGGACATGCAGTGCTTTTAACATGATTTACCCCAGTAGAAGTGTGTAACTCTGACCCTCACCCCAACCAAGCCAAAAACAAAGGGGTTAGAGCTGCTGCAGTTCCCCAGCTAGCCAGGTGTTCCTCACCCCAGGCCTGTGTTCTAGCAGCGCTTAGCCTCATGTTGCAGCTGCCTGCATGGCTCCCTTTGTGTGCCTCTGTTATTGACCATACACCCCCTCTTTGATTCATTGCTCACACAGGGGAAGACCCTTTCAGAGTGACTGTGTGTGTGTGTGTGTGTGTGTGTGTGTGTGTGTGTGTGTGTGTGTGTGTATATCTCTGTCTACGAGTGCCTATAGGAGACTGGGTTCATATGCGCCTGCCCGCCTGCGTTTGTGTGTCTCATTGTGAGGTCACTGCACTCCCATTGGTGGAGCCAGGCAGCCAGTGTCTAACCGAGGAATGGTCGACATTGTAGCTCCATCTGTTGAGACACTCATTGTTCAACCTGCCTGGCTTTCTTGGGAAAAACTGTGCCTTATGGTAAACACACTATCCTTGGATTTTGGGTTTGAAGAGTAGGAAGCGTATGGAATATGAAATACTTTATTTTTTGCTCACATCTGTTGAGCGGGGATCTATGAACTTCTAAAAGCTTTCTCTAATGCTGGAATGAACCAAGCTATTTCCTTAAGGCCATTTTACTAAGGAGGTTTGCTTTGTTTGGCCGTTGGATGTTCTGCTGAGGTCAGGGTAAGTGGAGATATTAGGCCTAACTATTTAGGCTATCTTTCCCATCAAACCATGTCTGTTTCAATGCAGCATTTCAATAGGCTTATGTCTTCTGACAGAATTCTAACAGGTTTCAAAAAACAAGTTGCCATGAGCATTTGTAATGACATCAAATATGTTAGTATTTGGCTGTACCCAATTAGGCCTTAATGTGTTATTTTCCCTTGGAATGTGTAGTGATTTATGTTTGACCAAGGGCATGTCTCTTCACCAGTGGAGTGGTCACCTTTTACACGTTGTCTCACCACACCTGGTGACAGGTTTCTCTTTCTTATAGGGCTCTCACAGGGCTTTGGGGCAAATGTCTTTTCACAGCCTCTTTTAAGGGACTTTTAGCACGAGAGGGTGTATGTTATGAGACGCTCACTGTGCACATTTTTCACATTTAGTTTATTCTGTTTTACAGTTTAGTGAAAAATAACACATTGTGAGGAGGAGGTTGGAGTAAGTTATGCTACACTTCTTTCTGAAAATAATCGATTGGGATAGTCTGAATTTGACCGAGATATACTGAGCCTTCAGAAAGTCTTCATACCCCTTGACTTATTCCACATTTTGTTGTTACAGCCTGATTTCAAAATGGATGAAATATAAACAAATTCTCACCCATCTACACACGATATCACATAATGACAAAGTGAAAATGTTTGCACTTTTATTGAAAATGAAATACAGAAATCTAATTTACATAAATGTTCACAACCCTGAGTCAGTACTTTGTAGAAGCACCTTTGGTAGCGATTACAGCTTTGAGTCTTTCTCGTACAGCTTTCCACACCACACAACTGTAACTCGGCCACTCAGGAACATTTACCGGCTTCTTGGTAAGCAACTCCAGTGTAGATTTGGCCTTGTGTTTTAGGTTATTAGTCTGAACAGGCTTTCTTCTCTTCACTCTGTCCATTAGGTTATTGTGGAGTACAGTTGTTTCCTCTTACTTTCTCTGATGGAATAATCTCTCCGAAAGTGAATGAGAATCAAACTAGGCTTCATGTCCGTGGTTTAAGCCTCGTTCTGAATTCTATGAGACTATTGGAGACTTGGCCAGTTTGACAATAGTTTGGTTTTAAAAGGTAAATTATTTGTTAATTGCTTTGCTTCAAAATACTTTTGGACGAACATTACTGTAAAAACTGTCCCACTGAGATGAAGGTACCTAGACACATTCTGGCTGGGTGGTGGTGTATGAGTGATGTGTTACTGATGAGATGGGGAAGAGACAGTGTCGTGATATTTTTTTTAGGACGAAGAAAAGGTTCTCCCTTTTAGTGTCACGTGACTCTGTCTGGCGGGGCGGGCGCAGCGGGCTCCATGGAGCGTGCTACGCGGAGCGGGAGGGGGAGGACCAGAGATTGCTCTCGTTCCCCTGCGGTTCCAGAAGACATCTGTTGCCCTGGCTAATGGCAGCAAAGCCTTCAGCCCCCTCATCCCTCCCAGCCAGCGCTGAACAGGGCCAACCCTTCCTTTTATTTGGAAATAATTCAACTCTGCAGACAGCCCCCCCCCCCCCCATCTCACACACCGCTGCCCCTCAGCCCAAAGCCCTGTGTTACATATTCATTAGCCTACGCTTCAGTGCTTCAATCAATGAATGCACCGCCAATACTAGGAGGGACTCTGGGCTGATGTTTGAAAGATGCTATCTAATGAAACGGCAGTTGAGGCTGGCGGCTGTCCAACAAGGCATGGCATCATAGTCCACACAGCTTGACAGTTGTGCTGTCACTGATAATGAGCTACGTTATTGAAAGGAAAAGGTTGTAGGCTACATGACGTAAGATTTCTGTAACGGCTTTTTGGGGTTTCTAGCCGACATTGTATTATCTGCATGTCAGAAGCAGCTTCTGTGAGCCTCTGGGGGTTTGTGGCCTTTTTCAAATCTCTGCCGTCCGTCTCTCTCCTTAACAGGTAACTAGGTCACCTGGAGAACACACGTTGAAAGATGCTGAGCTAAGGCCTCAGAGCAGGGCGGACACCCTCCACTGCATGTTCTGCATCCCATCAGGAGGACTGTTGCTTCGAGAGGCTCGTCACCTAGACAACAACAACCCAGTCCCCTTCTGTGTGTGCGGCTGTGGACAGGCGGCGGGCGCTCCGAGCATCAACCCGACAATGGCTGCAGTGGAGGTGACCCTGAGTGCAACTGGCAGTTGTATTGTTGGGGCCCGTCAGTCAGGCACACTTAAGCGGCCCCTCTTCCCCGGGTCTTCCTTTGTGCACAAAGGACAGAATTATTCTGGCTCTGTCTTTTTAGGGGACATTCTTTCAACCTGCTGCAGCCTAGCAACCCTGGGCCATGTTGCTAAGCAGCCCTCTTTCATGTATGCGCACACTCCCATCCTCCCACCCCACCATGACACCTTTTAAAGGGATGTTACATTTTAGCAGACATGAAAACATTTAGATGAGGTTTTAGGTAACTTTAAAAGGCTAGAGGCTGCAGACTCAACAGATGTATCTGCTAACGTGATGATGCCCTATAACCACATTGTTGAACAGTTATGGCTAAATGATGATGCTATGGGCTATACACTGACTGTTATTTCTTGTGATATTATAATATGCAGTTGTTTATAGTGCCCGTCCGGGTTGGGATCTTCAAATCCATTTCACAATACAAGAGATCTATTGAAACCTCTGTTCAAGAATTGAAAATGGCCATTTATTTTAAGTGAGGATTTGTCCATTGAATTGGTTTTTCAATGCTGAAATGACTCCTGAAATGACTGGATTGAAATGGATACTTCCCCAAGTACCATGGTGCCCTATCTTCGAGGAACAGACCTAATATTTCCTAATTGCAACTTGCAAGTGATCAAATTCTGCCACCCTATTGGTTACCATTGAGGCCTGGGTGCCTCTATTGATTTTTACTTCCTGTTCCTTTAGTGTACAAACGAGTGACTCTTCCCCAGGGGAGGAACCATATTCTCCTGAAGCACGGGGGGAGTCAGGCCTTAGCCCAACACATAACGGCTATTTGTGTTTAAACAGAGCATCCTCTGTTCCCCCTGAGATTGATGTTGTGATGTGGGCTGGGTGAGAGGCTGCACGCCGTGGCTGGCCCCCCTAAAAGAGCGGGAACCCCTTAATTAGGACAGGGCACCCCCAGGAACGCACCCCTCTTTGTCTCAGCCAATCTGTTCCCTGCTGGGGAGCTCGGCCCAGGTCAGCTAGTCACATCCAACAACCAAATTAGGTTCAGTGTTTAAGTAGCCTAGACATGGCCTTATTTTACTATAAAAACATACAATACTTCCCATATGCTTCCTAAGACAGCAGTCTGTCGCAGAGCGTATTTCAAGGTCTGTATTTATTGCAGTACAATTTGTCCAAAAGTGTCATATTGGTTTATGGAGGATCATTAGTTTTAGTATATTTAATTATTCTGTCTCTCTCTCTCTCGGGTGAAGCTCACAGCTCCGTCTACCTATCCTCACTAAAGCCAATAAATGAATCTCCCAGGTGTTGAATGTCAAGCCCGTTGAAGTTTCTCATCAGGTTACTGACACCAGAGGTGTGTAGGAGATGTATGTCTCGTGAGAGCCGAACTTTAACAAGACATTTTATGAGCATGGATTCTCTCCTATTGTTTTTCAACTGAAGTCTAGCCTTGTCTAATGGATCTCAGTTAGTCCTTGGGCTTTACTCACTGAAATACTCTTCCATTTAACTCACTCTTTTACCTCTCTCTCTCTCCTCTCTCCTCTGTCTCTGTCTCCTCTCTCCTCTGTCTCTGTCTCTCAGGCACTCATGCCATGGACACGGTAAGACGGGGGTAGAAGTGGTGGGAGTGGTTCTCCGGGTCACGCCTCAGCCCAGAGCTGGATGTTTGTGACAGATTCATGGGCCTGAAGGACCATCCGGAGGAGGATGGAGCAGGCCGCATCCTTGACCTGGGGCTGGTTTTAGAGTACCTCCACATCGAAGGCTCCGTCAGCAGGCAGGCTGGCGCCGATACAGGGCCCAGTATGGAGCCGGGCGAGGAGGAGGAAGAGGCCTGCGAGGGCAGCGGCAGTTGCAGCTTGTCCACGCCTGGGGGGAAGGAGGGGGAGGTGGTGGGGGAGGAGAGCGCTGGGTTCGACAGTGACCCGGAGCCAGCCCGAAAGAGCACCGGTTCTAACCCGGCTGGAGGAGTGTCCGTATCTGAGCTAGATGGTGTGCCTGTTCCCAACACCCACCAACCTCTATGCAGGACTCCCTGTGTGGACCTGGGGTCCGAGGGGCCTCCTGACCCTCCGTCAGGGGAGCCTTCATCCGGGGAAGCCCTGAGGGAGCACCAGTCCAAGCTGGAGTTTGCTCTGAAGCTGGGCTACGCAGAGGAGCTGGTGCGGCTGGTGCTGGCCAAGCTGGGGCCGTACACGCTCATCAACGACATACTGGGAGAGCTGGTCAAACTGGGCCGTAAGGTCGAGACAAACCAACAGCTGACTGGGTCCACGGCTTCACAGCCCACCCCCTCCACCTGCTCCTCCTCTTCTACCTGTGGGTATGTGGAGGCGCAGCAGGGGAGGACAGACTCCCCCTATCAGACAGACCTCCTCCTGGGGGACAAGGACAACCTGCGGCCCGTCGTCCTGGACGGTAGCAACGTGGCAATGAGGTGAGGGTCTATGGACCATAGACGGTCATCTTGATTACAGAAAACACACAATGCCTATTTCCTCCATTGTAGCCCGTTGTAAAGGTAGTTGTGTAACTGTTGTCAAAGTCACCTATATATTGTTGATATGATGTTAGAGCCTGTAAGGTAATTAACATCTGTCTCTGGTAGCCATGGCAATAAGGAGGTGTTCTCCTGCTACGGCATCCAGCTGGCTGTTGATTGGTTCCTGGAGCGAGGTCACCGTGACATCACTGTGTTTGTGCCTTCCTGGAAGAAAGAGCAGTCCCGCCCTGATGCCCTCATCACAGGTAAACACACACACACACACCCACACACACACACCTGAGAGTTCACATACATATGTCAGATAGGCCTCAGTGCTCACTGGATTACACGGTTCTCCAATTCTCTCTCTCTCTCTCTCTCTAGACCAGGATATTTTACGTCGTCTGGAGAAGGACAAGATCTTGGTGTTCACTCCGTCTCGTCGGGTCCAGGGTCGCCGGGTGGTCTGCTATGACGACCGTTTCATTGTCAAGCTGGCCTACGAGTCCGACGGCATCATCGTCTCCAACGACAACTACCGCGACCTGGCCTGTGAGAAGCCAGAGTGGAAGAAGTTAATTGACGAGCGGCTGCTCATGTACTCGTTTGTCAACGACAAGTAAGGAAGGAGTGATACGGCTCCGCCTTAGTGGCCATCTTCTTTAGCCTAGAAGTGGTATGATGTTCATTATGTTAATACTTGGCTGTGTAGGATTAAATGTGTTAATAATCCCTCTCTCTCTCTCGCTCCCCCCCTCTCTCTCCCTCCCTCCCTCTCTCTCGCTCCCCCCCTCTCTCTCCCTCCCTCCCTCTCTCTCGCTCCCCCCCCTCTCTCCCTCCCTCCCTCTCTCCCTCCCTCCCTCTCTCTCCCTCCCTCCCTCCCTCCCTCTCTCTCCCTCCCTCCCTCCCTCTCTCTCGCTCCCTCCCTCTCTCTCGCTCCCTCCCTCTCTCTCGCTCCCTCCCTCTCACTCCCTCCCTTGCTCCTCCTCCACTCCCTCCCTTGCTCCTCCTCCCCTCCCTCCCTTGCTCCTCCTCCCCTCCCTCCCTTGCTCCTCCCCTCGCTCCTCCCTCCCTCACTTGCTCCTCCCTCCCTCCCTCACTTGCTCCTCCCCTCCCTCACTCACTTGCTCCTCCCCTCCCTCCCTCACTTGCTCCTCCCCTCCCTCCCTCACTTGCTCCTCCCCTCCCTCCCTCACTTGCTCCTCCCTCTCTCTCTCGCTCCTCCCTCTCTCTATCCTTCCTCTCCTCTCACTCGCTCCTCCCCTACCTCCCTCGCCTCGCTCCTCGCCTCCCTCTCGCTCCTCTCTCGCTCTCGCTCCTCCCTCTCTCTCTCGCTCCTCCCCTACCTCCCTCGCCTCCCTCTCGCTCCTCCCCTACCTCCCTCGCCTCCCTCTCGCTCCTCTCTCGCTCTCGCTCCTCCCTCTCTCTATCCTTCCTCTCCTCTCACTCGCCCCTCGCCATCCTTCCTCTCCTCTCCCTCGCACCTCGCCTCGACCCTCGCCTCCCTCCCTCGCCCCTCGCCTCCCTCACTCCCTCGTCCCTCGCCACCCTCCCTCCCTCGCCCCTCGCCACCCTCCCTCCCTCGCCCCTCGCCTCCCTCCCTCGCCCCTCGCCTCCCTCCCTCCCTCGCCCCCCTCCCTCCCTCGCCCCCCTCCCTCCCTCGCCCCCCTCCCTCCCTCGCCCCTCGCCTCCCTCTCGCTCGCCCCTCGCCTCCCTCTCTCTCTTCTCTCTCGCTCCTCCCTCCCTCTCTCTCTTCTCTCTCGCTCCTCCCTCTCTCTCTTCTCTCTCGCTCCTCCCTCTCTCTCTCTCGCTCCTCCCTCTCTCTCTCTCGCTCCTCCCTCTCTCTCTATCCTTCCTCTCCTCTCTCTCGCTCCTCCCTCCCTCTCTCTCGCCCCTCGCCTCCCTCCCTCTCGCTCCCTCCCTCGCTCCTCCCTCTCCCCTCCCTCCCAGGTTCATGCCTCCTGATGACCCTCTAGGTCGTCATGGTCCCAGTCTGGAGAACTTCCTGAGGAAACGTCCCATCATGCCAGAGCACAAGAAGCAGCCCTGTCCTTACGGTGGGCCCCGCCATTATTATTAACTCTTTACTATGTTTATCACTTCACCTTGACCATGTTCATGATGAAGACTTCTCCCAGTGTTATAATGTGAATGAATCATTTCTTCATCAGCTGGATGACATCCAGCTACTGGTGCTGAAGATACATTGGGTTGCTACTTTCTAAGTGAACCACTGCCACATCATCACTAGCCTGTGTGCTAACCAGTACCCTATCCTTTCTCCCCCTTTCTTTAGGCAAGAAGTGCACTTACGGCCACAAGTGTAAGTACTACCACCCGGAGAGGAGTGCCCAGTGCCAGCGCTCGGTGGCAGACGAGCTGCGTGCCAGCGCCAAGACCTCTGCCACCTCTACTAGCGCCAAGGGCCAGGCTGGCGAGGCCGGGCTGGTGAAGAGCCACAGCGTGCCTAACAATGTAGCGATGGGCACCAAGAGAGGTTCTGCCCCCAAAAGGCAGTGTGACCCCAGCATCCGGGCTCTGTCCTACGGCGAGGCAGAGGACAAGCTGAGACACGCTGAGAAATGCAACAGCCTCAGTAGTAGTAGTGGGAGTAGTTGTTGTAGTGGGAGTGTTACTCTGTCCCCTGCCCCTGGAGGACCCCCCTCTGCCCTCAGCGACCCCCAGGAACAGCCACCGAGCCTGGGCAGGGACACACCCTACATGACCCTGCTGCACCCCCACCCCCACCCTGACCCCTACTCTTCCAGCTGTGACCCTCCAGATCTGAGCTACTACTCAGTGACGCCGGCCCACTCTGGCCTGGCAGCACGGAGGAGTCCGGAGTCCCGCTTCCCGCTGGACACCGATCTGCGTCTGCTGGGCTCGTCAGACTGTGTCAGCAGCGGATGTGACTCGTACGGAGAGAAAGCCTCCTGTCTGTGCTGCCCAGGCCCTCTGCTGGACAAATACATCCACCATCAGCACCATCAACACAACCGCCTGTACTCTCAACACTCTGCCCCCCTGCTCGAGCCACACCACCCCTCCCCCCATACCTCTGTCCTCTATGGCTATCACCAGAGCCTGGCACGGGGCCACAGCTTCCCCCATGACGAGCCCCCTGACCCCCACCTGAAGCGCCCTCTGTACCCCCTCCCCCCTCCCCTCCAGCACCAGGCCATAGGCGCCCGCTCCAGCTGCCCTGGAGACTACCCCTCTGTGTCCCAGTCTGGCCCTTACCCTGCTGGCTCCCCTCTGGGCCGCTGCCTAGCCAACACGCGGCTGGAGACGCTGTCAGACTCCCGGCTGTACGAACGCTCCGCGCTGCCCCCCAGGAAAGCCTTCTCCTGGGATCCCTACTGCAGCCAACCCCCTCAGTCCTGCTATGAGACCTACCAGAGTCTACCAGAGAACCACGATGTAGGCTGGGGACACACATCTCCATGGGGACAGACCACACACTCTTACCACCCCTCTCACCAACCCTACTCCTCTCAGCCCCCTCACCCACCCTACCCCCCTCACCCCTCTCACCCACCCTACCCCCCTCAGCCCCCTCACCCATCCCATGCCCCTCAGCCATCCCACCCATCCATGCCCCTCCACCACATGCACCAGGAGCCCCCCGCCTTGAGCCGGTACGGGGAGGTGCGGGGTAAGGTCTACCTCAACTTGTGTAACATCTTCCCCTCTGAGCTGGTGGGCCGGGTTATGGGGAGGAACCCCCATGTGACGGACGCCCAGCAGCTAGCTGCCGCCATCTTGGCTGAGAAGTCCCAGTCTGACTACTGAGTCCAGCTAGACTACTACCCTCTCCCTATTCATAACAGTTAGTTGTGGTTTTGACAATATAAGGGTTTGAATTGGTTTGACTGTACATTTGTTTGTGGATAAAAAGTGTTAATCATGTGCAGGTGAGGATATTCATTGATTTAAAAATAACTGTGGAATCCGAGGGATCTGATTATATGCCTAATCTTACTTCTATTCTATACTTTCTACTCCATTTGGAAACATTCACCCCCAAATTGGCCACCATTTATCAACAGATTCTTGGTTGTTGGGGATGTGTATATCTTCTGTGTTCAATCGGTGTAATTGATTTGTTTCTCTGTTTTTCAGTGCTGTGTGTTCTGTTTGTGCCTGTTGTTGTTATAATAGTAGGTGGCTGAGTTAGTCTTCTCAGTTGAGAGAATGTCTTGCAGTAGTTGTAGAGGCGGTCATGTTCGTCGACCTTGTCTTGTTGTCTTAGTCTTAGTAAGGGACGTCTCTGGCCCCTCGTTTTGGCTCCAAGCCTGCAGCTGCTACAGACACAGTAGACTCGAGCTCAAATCCCAAGATAATTCCCTTTGGTTGTTTTCCCTGAAGACCTATCCAAAGGGCTCAGAGCACTTGGCTTGATGTAGACAATCTGTTACAGTTACCGGCACAATCCCTGGTAGACAGAGAGAGCTTTTCTTAGTTGATACAATTTGTTGTTCAGGATTATATACATACACACATATATACATATACATATATCTGTAGGTGTGTAATCGATTCATGAAAAGCTGTTTATATATAGCTGGTGCATTTTGAACTATAATACTGTATGAGATATTCCGGGCAACATTTGATTATTTTTAGACATGTTTAGGAATATTAATCAAATTAGATAGATGAAAAAGGTGAGGTATTCTGACCTTTTGGGATGGAGAATAGCCTCGGCTGGGTTGAACCCAAGTGGCCAGCTAGGTGAAATGGGTAACTGCTGCGTGAAATATGCAGTGGGTCGGTAAACAATAAATCATTTTGTTATGTAACGAAAAACCTTCTCTCTGGCACCGTGTGTCAGTGAGGGCCCGGACGTGGGCAAAAAGTAATGCCTTTACACGGCATTGTGCTTATGACACATCAAATACTCTGAACCATGTTCAGCAAACTGTTATGCATGTTTTGGTGACAATTTATTTTAATCGACCGTAATAAGTAATTTATAAAGTGTTCACCATTTAATAATCATTATTCCCACATTTACTAAACGTTAGTCTTTTTGCAGACCCTGATCTGAAGTGTGCTATTTATACTTTGATGTTGAGTGACCAATGTAATTTCTCCCAAAAAGATGGGCTTGACATTTCAGCAGTACCTGGTAAGAGTAAACTGACAACACAGGATATTTAAGGAAATATATACATGTGAGTGTACTGTTTGCAAATGCCATATAAATGGTTTATAACGGACCCTTAAAATAAAGTGTTAGCCATGTTTTCTTCAAGTGTTCTTGTATCAAATATAGTATTGGCTTTGTATTCTTCATTAACAATTGGTTGTCCTTGTTTTGTTGGAAATGCATAGTCTTGTCAGATTTGTTGTCACTAATTTCCAGAACACCAGACAGAGAATTTAATGTACTTAGAATAACATTTCCTATATTTCAGATTGGAGTTTTCCTTTGATCTAATTCTGAGGGCAGAAAAAATGTGATTAAAAAAAACCCCACCAGGCTTCAAGCCTCGGCATCATCAAGATTAGAACCTGTGACCTTCTGGTCCCAGTGCCTAGTCCACTACACCAACAGGGGGGAGGGCACCATGCTTGTTTTTTCACATATTTAAAGCTGTTCATTTAGACTGTTAGTTTTGAAATGTGATTAGTATGTTGGAAAACAAATGTATCATTGGGATTTGAACTGGCAACCCTGTGTGTGATGCCATTTGACTCACCTGCATACTCTGCCCACGGACTGACAGGGTTTCATCCATACAGATAGACTAATGCCCAAAAGCCTGTTTTAGCATGGGCAGCGCCATTGAGGCCTTTCACGAGTTTGAAGTCGTCAGCTAGGTGGGACTTCCTATGGGTTAAAGAAGGATCACATAATTCCATCCAGGTCATCGGGAGGGGTCAACCAATTAATTATACTTGTGAGGAAACATTCCATCACCAACCTTGAAAATTAACTACTTCAAAATGGAGATGGCCACAATGACCTCATATGGTTCAAATAAAGAAAAACACCAATTTGATGTGCAACAAGTCAATGGCAATTAACTAAATAGTTAATTTGGCTTTACATTTCCTGATGTGATCAGATAGGACACTGAGAAAATTAACATTTTCAGATCAAAAGATGAACTGCTCATTGTATGTTCTTGTTATAACCAAGCATGAACAGTATTGTTCGAGGTTCGTCTAAAGAATCACTGATCAACATAACTTTTACTGGTGTCAGAGGTACCAATCATTTAAACCAATACTATATTTGTTATATATAAAAAGGCAACTTCATTTTAAACTTTTATTGTGAAACCAATGGACTAAGCTCCACCCAGGCCTTTATCTTACAGAAACGCTAGTATGAACATAAGGAAAAACTGAACCACATACATGACAGCTGGTTCCAACACAGGCATCACTGACACGGCCCTCACTGGAGGCGACACAAGCAGGCTAACAGGCTCAGCCAATTTGAAAAGCCCAACTCAATGCACCCTGCCCTAAATATGGGGGATGCTGGCATGTAGAGTAGTTCTCTTTTCACCTCCAGTGAGCTACTGATGCATGCTGGTAGATAGTTTGATCTTGGAACACGTTACAAAAATAACAGTTGGAAGCACAGTTTTTTCACCTGCTATGGCAAATACAACCCCTATATTTGGACACTCACTGGGTTAGCGAAAAGGCAGGTTTGGGTCAAGCCCCTTCAGTGTCCTCCAGATTAAAACTCTGGCTTTAAGATCTAAACTTAAACCAGCTGTCTAGTGTAGCATAACAAAAAATACATTCCATCCGATTGCACATTTTAAACTGAACACTCCCGTTCAAAACTTACCAGTAACATTTATCCACAATGCTGGAGTTAATTTGATTTGCAGTAAGTGAAAAGATCAAGGTCTGAAAATGTTTTTATTGGCCTGTCCTCTATTCCCACTGAACATAACATTGAGGTGGTGGGGTTGACCCAAGAGGCTGGGTCCCTCTAATGAGAGCGTATAAATAGGGGGGCACATTCACTTCTAACATCTGCACTGGTCTGTCTCTTCACAGTCCTAAAATGGTGGCACTCTGCCATTGAGTTTCCATCCATCCTGCTGACAGCTGTGGCAGAGAGAGAATGGTGAGCAGATCTGTCCAGCAGCAGAGGAGAAACATGGTCCTATTCTGGCCCCAGTTGGCTGTCGGCAGACATGCAGGTCCCGAGTCCAAACAGAGTTTCATGATAACCAGTCAAACCAGCTCCACTACTACAGGACACAGACACCATGTCTACACAGCCTGGGTCACGGAAGTTCTCAACCTTACTACTGACAGTATCAGAACAGTCCACTGCAGACTCACAGCCGTGTCCTCAGTGTTGGATTGGCTTGCGTGACCTTTGATCTGTATAATTTAGGTGTAGTTACAGTTCAGAGAAACTTCAGTAACAGAAGGTAGTAACACAAAACACAAGGTAGATATCTCAGAGAGACCACCATGTAAAACTAGCTCCAAACTTAGTATCATTTTTTGATCAATTGTCTCCACTAGTGACACTTCAATGTGTCATCGCTTGAAAGTACACCTGGCATAAAAATAGCACTCATTTCAGTTGAAACGTTAACCAATAAAGCTACATCGCCTCCTAGTCTGAATTTGTCAAGCCAGTCAAAACTCAATCTGTGGGAGGGGATTTGAGACCGAGTGTTTGTTTGGTCAGTCACCATGGTTACAGTATTGAGGTAGAGATCTGTTCTCTGATGAGGACTAACATTTTCATGGGCTCTTCAGCCAGAAAGACCATGGTTTGCCTCTTCAAAAAGTCACTACTATGCAGACAGACAATACTGGCACTCTCACAGCACTTAAGCATCTCTGTCTTTTCCAGGCCTTTGTGAGCTGGTAGGCAGAGGAAACCATCTATGGTGACTGGACATGAAACAGGAGTCAGCTCACAGGAGCTAAACTAACAGCTTCCGCTCTCTCTTCCTACCGGTCTCTCGCACACACACACCTAACCAATTAGCTTATCTCCATCATACTATCAGCTTATCTCAGACCAAATGTGTTTCACAACATTATGTATCCTTGAGCACCAAATCAAATCTCACTATATTCTACAACCTTATCACGTGAAATCATTGGCTTCCCATTGGAGACCAGTCTTTCATTCATCAAGACTCACACCTCTCCTCAAGACTGGTGTAGTGGCTTTGCACTGATGCTCAGAGTCTAGATCGTAGGGCCGTTCCACAAAGTGACTTCCTGTTGCATCCCTTTGATATTTTAAGTAGAAATGGTGAATCAATATAGACATTTTAAAAGCCTGTTCTTTTCAAATGAAGTGCTCTTTAATATAGACCACATGGTAAATTCAATTAATCAGATTTTTATATGAATAAAGACTTAGTGGCAAAATTCAGCATTCGCCTCCGTCTTCCAAGAAGATTTTAACCCAGTTAACAATTTCTCCAGGTTTTCACCATATTGTTCAGCAATAGTTATTTTGTTGCTTTGACGAAGACATTTCTGAAGACTTTATTTAATGCGATTAGCGATTCATTTTAAGGTTACCAAAAAACCTGGTCTCTCATTTTAAAGGTCAACCCTGTTACGACAACTGAACTCTCACTTTAATATGGTGAAACTATTCCTTTCTAAATGTGTTTTTCTCCAAAAGAAAACATTGAACATCTAATAGTCAAATCATAGTGTAAAAGCAGGTGAGCTGGTTCTACTCTTTTTGGCCATTTTGTGGTAGGAGACGGAGTGGGTCGGGCAGAACACGTCAACCCTGTTACTCATAGGCTCATATCTTTTAAAACAATTCAATGTTTTGAAAATGGTTCACAACATACCTGAATGGATCGATCCCCTAACACAAGCCTCTACCAGCCTCGGACCAATCTACCGTCAAAGTTAACAATGAGAACAGAGAACTTAAACAGGGCTTCAATAAAACGTGTTATAACCATAGATCAGAACAAAAGCAAAGAGGTTTGAAAGTACCAGACAGCATCAATACGTTCAACTGAAGACAACAGAGTCAGTAATACTAAAGCATTGCATACTAGCTTTCTGGCAAGAACAACAAAGCTTCCCATAGCCCTGTTCGCTTAAAAATCTAATCTTTCCCATTTTGGTTTTTCTTGTGTCTCCACATTAGATATTTGAAAGCAAAGCACAGACACATTCTTTGCAATACAAGGAGAATACCACTTTTGGAATGGTGCAAAGCATTGCTTGCGCCCGATTCCTGATGGAGATGCGGGCAGAGCTTTGGCAAAGTTTGAGGCGATGGCGGCCGTGCCCTCTGGAACCTTTGCGGGTATGGGTACGGGGAAAGGGGGGGGGGGGGGGGGGGGTGTAGGAGGGACAGCGCCTGTTGTTCTGGTGAAAAGCGAGTCGCCAACGAACGGATGGGGGAACCCAGAATAGATCACATGGACTCAAACTCGTCGATGCGCTGCTTGGTGTTGCCCAGGCGGATCTGACGTAGGGTCTTGTACTTGTCTCTCCCGGCCTTCACGTTCTCCGCGTGAAGCATGTCATTCTGGGTCTTCATGGTATCGTCTATGGCTTCAGCCAGCTCCGAGCTCAACACCTGGGGGAGGAGAGAAAGGGAGAGGGTAGAGAGAGGTGGAGAAAGGGGGGGTAGAGAGAGGGTTGATTGATTGAAACCTCTCAATGACAGTTAACGCCATCAAGCAACTAAAGAAGGCCCTTTAAGGGGAGGTCATCAGGTCTTGAGGTTAAAGGTTAGAGGTCAGAGGGGACCGACCTGCAGCTGTTTCTTGAGGCGCTCGTTCTTCTGGGCCTCGGTGACGCGCTCCTCCTCGCTGCGCAGGTCCAGGGCACTCACGCCCTCCAGGGAGAGCTCGGCGGCATCCTCGGCGTGGTTCTCGTCCTGCTCCTCGTGCTCGCTCTCCGTGGAGCCGCCCGCTGGCGTCGACGGGATCGTCATCACGGTCTTCAGCTCCTCCTTGGTCTTCTCCAGGTCGTCCTGGGCTGAGATGGCCTGGGTAGAAGGGGAGTGCTGGCGAGTTATGGGACTTATTCTGGAAGGTGCAACATTATAGAACAAATCAGTACAACCTACAACTGACTGATTCTATACAGTGTAGTCTATATTGTAACCAGGACACAGTGTAGAACGTAGGGAGGTGGTTACCTTCTGCTGCCATTCAGTGGCCTCCTCTTCCTTTTTCCTCTTGGCTTCCTCCAACAGGGCTATTTTGGCGGTGAACTCGCCCAGCTCAGCGGCCAGTTGTTCCTGGTTCTTCATCTGGTCAGCGGCCTGCCTGGCCAGCTCCGCCTTGGCCTCCTCCGCTGCCTGTCTCTCCCTCTCCAGCCTCTCCGCCTCCTCCCTGGCTCTCTTCCTCTCCTGCTCCAGCTCCAGGGCCCTGCGTGTCTGCTCCTCCAACTCTGTGACCATGAACAAAATACACAAAGTCCGTTAGACAGTCTCAAAAAACAACCCTTTTCGCTGTTCGTCTTCCTCAAACCATGTCCAGCAGCACCCACAATTTTTACAATGTGACCAATGGGATGCTCGGTCAGCCATGATCTCACAAAAAGTGTGATTGACTTTAAGAACAACAACAAAACGACCTATAAACAGTGAGAGAGGACCCCCACACAACAGTAAAAACAGTATGGAACAAAAAAAGAAAACAACATGGATGTCTCTCTCTCTCAACACACCGCCCAAGTCAGTCTATACCACTGGAACACAATGTGGATGTCTCTCTCTCAACACACCGCCCAAGTCAGTCTATACCACTGGAACACAATGTGGATCTCTCTCTCAACACACCGCCCAAGTCAGTCTATACCACTGGAACACAATGTGGATGTCTCTCTCAACACACCACCAAGTCAGTCTATACCACTGGAACACAATGTGGATGCGTCTCTCTCTCTCTCTCAACACACCGCCCAAGTCAGTCTATACCACTGGAACACAATGTGGATGTCTCTCTCTCTCAACACACCGCCCAAGTCAGTCTATACCACTGGAACACAATGTGGATGTCTCTCTCTCTCTCTCTCTCAACACACCGCCCAAGTCAGTCTATACCACTGGAACACAATGTGGATGTCTCTCTCTCTCAACACACCGCCCAAGTCAGTCTGTACCACTGGAACACAATGTGGATGTCTCTCTCTCTCTCTCAACACACCGACCAAGTCAGTCTATACCACTGGAACACAATGTGGATGTCTCTCTCTCTCAACACACCGCCCAAGTCAGTCTATACCACTGGAACACAATGTGGATGTCTCTCTCTCTCAACACACCGCCCAAGTCAGTCTATACCACTGGAACACAATGTGGATGTCTCTCTCTCTCAACACACCGCCCAAGTCAGTCTATACCACTGGAACACAATGTGGATGTCTCTCTCTCTCAACACACCGCCTAAGTCAGTCTATACCACTGGAACACAATGTGGATGTCTCTCTCTCTCTCAACACACCGCCCAAGTCAGTCTATACCACTGGAACACAATGTGGATGTCTCTCAACACACCACCCAAGTCAGTCTATACCACTGGAACACAATGTGGATGTCTCTCTCTCTCTCAACACACCACCAAGTCAGTCTATACCACTGGAACACAATGTGGATGCGTCTCTCAACACACCGCCCAAGTCAGTCTATACCACTGGAACACAATGTGGATGTCTCTCTCTCTCTCTCTCAACACACCACCAAGTCAGTCTATACCACTGGAACACAATGTAGATGTGTCTCTCTCTCTCAACACACCGCCCAAGTCAGTCTATAACACTGGAACACAATGTGGATGTCTCTCTCTCTCAACACACCACCAAGTCAGTCTATACCACTGGAACACAATGTGGATGTCTCTCTCTCCCTCAACACACCACCCAAGTCAGTCTATACCACTGGAACACAATGTGGATGTCTCTCTCTCTATCAACACACCGCCCAAGTCAGTCTATACCACTGGAACACAATGTGGATGTCTCTCTCTCCCTCTCTCTCAACACACCACCCAAGTCAGTCTATACCACTGGAACACAATGTGGATGTCTCTCTCTCCCTCTCTCTCTCTCTCAACACACCGCCCAAGTCAGTCTATACCACTGGAACACAACATGGATGTCTCTCTCTCTCAACACACCGCCCAAGTCAGTCTATACCACTGGAACACAATGTGGATGTCTCTCTCTCTCTCTCAACACACCGCCCAAGTCAGTCTATACCACTGGAACACAATGTGGATGTCTCAACACACCGCCCAAGTCAGTCTATACCACTGGAACACAATGTGGATGTCTCTCTCTCCCAAGTCAGTCTATACCACTGGAACACAATGTGGATCTCTCTCTCAACACACCGCCCAAGTCAGTCTATACCACTGGAACACAATGTGGATGTCTGTCTCTCTCTCAACACACCACCCAAGTCAGTCTATACCACTGGAACACAATGTGGATGTCTCTCAACACACCGCCCAAGTCAGTCTATACCACTGGAACACAATGTGGATGTCTCTCAACACACCGCCCAAGTCAGTCTATACCACTGGAACACAATGTGGATGTCTCTCTCTCCCAAGTCAGTCTATACCACTGGAACACAATGTGGATGTCTGTCTCTCTCTCAACACACTGCCCAAGTCAGTCTATACCACTGGAACACAATGTGGTCGTCTCTCTCTCTCTCAACACACCACCCAAGTCTATAAGATCAGATGGTAGTGTTGGGAGGGAGGGGGTTAAAATAAGTGTTTCTGAGTGGACTTAATGTTTACCTGGTGCTGAGAACAGTCCTATAAGAAGTAAGAGATGAGAGTTTAGTACCGCGGTGCAGTGAGGACCAGTCTAGAAGGTTAGGGTCAGGTCCCATTGGCATACTGACCGACATTGACCAACCAACAGCCCCATGTAGAGCCCACATATCAACACCACGAAAACCCTCCAGGTGACGCCAGAGACAGGTTTACCTTGCATTTACAACAGTGCAACATTTGCACCTGATATTGCCCTGGGTCAATATAGATTTTAAACACAAAGTAAATATATAATTCCTCCATGGCAAATAAGAGGTGCAGATATTGCATGAATGCTGAATGAATGTGGTATTATAGAGTGTCTACACTTGTACAGAGACAAGAGGAAAGTTAGAGGGTTGAACTTCTGGGGAGCTGTGGGAAGACAGGAGGAAAGTTAGAGGGTTGAACTTCTGGGGAGCTGTGGGAAGAGGCTGACTGGTACCTTCCTGGGCCCTCATTGTCTGGTCCTCGATCAGCCTCAGTCTCTCCATCAGTTCGTCCTTCTCTCGCTCTATTCTCTCCTTCTCTTTCTCTGCGTGCTCTCGTTTCTTCTTCTCGTTCTCCAGCTGGGCTCTGTCAGGAATTGAGGAAGGGATATCTCATCTAACCGCCAGGAAATGAACCCTTGCAACGAAGCACTATATAGGTGTGTTTTTCATCGTCACCTCAAGTGATTTTGTATCTTATTAAAGTGTACAGTAATATCCAGGGTATCAAACTAACATGTATTGTACATGATGTCTTGTTAATGTCTGTATGTAATATCAACATTCTGGATATTATTGACTTTATAAAATATTCTGAAAAGGTGATGTTGTTTGCTAGAAAGGTTCAAATATACAGCATACCTGCTATGGAATGTCTCTACATAGGCTTTCATTTCTGTCAACATATAGCTATGACTATGAAAGTAAAGTAAATATCCTTGATAGCAATTTATATACAGTCTAATACTGCCCTCTAGTGGTGCTGATCCAGGGTATTGTCAGAAGGTGTGTGTCTGCGTTAGTGTGTGTCTATGTGCTCCTCCTGTACCTCTCCTGCTGTTTGTGGTGTTTCTCCTCTCTGGCCTGGGCCTTCATCTGCTGCACCTCGATGGTGTCAGGCTTCCTCCTCCTCATGTACAGCTCGTGGTTCCCCATACACAGAGCCAGGATCCGCTTGTTGATCCGCAACCGTGGCGCGTAGAACACAAAGTCCTACAGGGACACAGGAGACCGGGTTCAGGGGAAACCGTTAGGATGGCTAGGTAGACCATGAGATTACTATGTTTGACAACAGAGAATATGATAAACTCTTTAGAGTATAATTCACTACTACTTATTAAAGTGTTCTGGAAAAGGGATCTGTGCCTTCACATCTTGTTGTTTTAGGATCTTAAAGGAAAATCAGACGAAGGGAGACTTACTGGAGCTTTCTTGTCGATGGGTTTGATGACAAACTTCTTGTCGTTGAAGGAGATGTTTCGGATCTCGCTCCAAGGGAAGCCGATCTTTGGTGTCAGTCTGGGCGGGAAATGTAAGATATTTGGTAAATGATGCACACAAACAGTTTTCAATATTCAAAATTAAGTTGTATTTTGGGGTGTAAAATATTGTTCTATAAAAGCTGCCAGCAGATGGCGATGATAGGTGAGAGACGTCCAAATCCAAGTCAATTGCTGTATACTATACTGATCTGTGATCAGATTTCAGTCCTGCCAATGCAGGTCTCTACTCAAGAATGTGGCACTGCATTATTGTCTACCAGCTGATCTGAGGTCAGTGTTGGGAAAGAAAGGGAATGGGTCTGAGTGGCAGGACGGGAAACCATTTCAAAGCCGTGCCACAGTTGTGTCACATCCACAAATGAGGGGAAGAAAGGAAGAGTAACAGACCCTACTTACTCTCTCTTCCCCCACCCCCCTCTCCTCTACTGCTAAAAGTAACATTTACTCATCCTTCTCTTTCTCTCTTTTCTTCTTGGACATCTTTCATTCACCCCAACACTCAAACTACAGTTTGTAAAGTAGAACAACTAGGTGAAATCTGATTAAACATCTGCTTATCATTACAGTAGATTTCCAATAGGCCAGCCATAGTTCATACAGCTGTAGTAGTGAGACTGACTTGTCTTCGTGTTCATAGATGTTGAGTCCCAGGGCGTCCACTCCCAGCCACAGCTCTGTCCCCTTCTTGTTCTTGATCTCAAAGTAGTTGACTCCGTACATCTCCAGGTCCTGAGCTATCTTCAGGTACTCCATCATAGAGTCCTCTCTGGGGGAAAAGCACATCGTTACGTTTCTGACATGGAAATGTCTCGATGTGGTGGAACCATTCAGACAAATGCACCTTCTACGAGACAAAACACCTCTCCCAATAACCCTCATAAACACACACAGAGAAAGAGAAGGAAATCCACACAGACCTGAGCATGCCTCGGTGCTCCTCATGCCAGGTCTGTATCCGGTCCTCCCACTGCTCCTTGGTGAGCTTGTGCTGCTCCAGGACTCTACACAACACAGAACATTCCAGAGGAAATTTAAAAAATTAAAAAAACATTCCAGGATTCCTTGTTAGTATGTGGATGGTGCATGACTCCGGGATATCCCTGCTTCTGGCCAGTGGCCACTCACCTCTGTGGCAGCAGTCTGTCGTTGGTGAGGTAGCCAGGCTTGTGGCTGTCTTTGTTGTAGTCGGTGTACTTGGCCTGGACAGAGTAGGATGCCAGCAGCACGGCAGTCTCCGGGGGACAGTAGTTCTCATCATTCAAAATGGCCTCCTTCACCTGGTCAGAGAAGCCAAAAGGAGAGAGGAAAACAAAAAGGGAGAAATAAAGTAGAGGTCATGTGACCTCATCTCACCTTGCCCAGTAAGGTACTGAACTTAGGAAGGATTTGGCATCAAGACACCACGAGTAAAACAAATACTCTTATTTTTTTGTATGTCTGTTTTTGACTGTCAAGACTTAGAATACTGATGACTTAGAATCCTAGACCAACAATGAAAAGCCTCCCCCCCGACTGACGTGGTGTCATCACTGTGCGACAAAGACAGAAGCGTTGCTAGAATACCCATACTAACATACTGTATACTACATACTATTTGTATACAAAGATGAACTAACGGTATCCTTTCAGTTGAGTGTACTGTTGAAGCCACACCCATTTTCTGAAGAATTACATTATGGGCCCTAAAACCACAGAAATAGTGTCCACTGTTTGCATACTTCGTATTTTGGCGAATGTACAACATCCGGAAACTTTTGGCATACTATAAATATATATATACTATGACCAATAAGCATACTACATTCTCAATTTATGTCCCAAATAGTATGGTTAGTATGAGTATTGGAACACAGCTAGTGTCAGTTACCTGCAGGAAGAAGAGTCTCTGTGTGATCTCCTGGATCAGCTCCTCAGACACGTCCTCAGGGAAGAACTTGGCCCGGAACTTAAACTGCAGAGGGTTCTCCTTCTTTACGTCCTGGGCTGTCACCTAGAGGGGACAAGGACAACACCTTTAAAGCCCTGTACAGACAACAAAACCACTAGAGGTAGACTAGACGACTGTCAGTAGTCTGGAGTGTCTTCTATCGCCTTGTCTCCTCTCCCTTATCTGCACTGACAGGGGAAAAACGTGGCTGGCTAAGATGCATGCTCAGTAAGCATCCATGTTTGACTATTGAGATACTTGGGAGGATCTAGAAGCTTTACAATCTAAGCTTTATAAGCTGGGCTATAAAGCTAAATCATAGAAGTTGGTTATGACGCCATAAAGGTATGAACAAACTTATGTTATCTAATCTTATCCTAATTAGTGATAGGATTGGACCCTCTTTACAGCCGCTTACGTCCCAGACTCCGGGGCCTAGAATCAGAACAATTTCCACTGGAGACAGCTGTTAAAATAAATCCTGCTGTAGATCACCCTGACAGAACCACACTGCTCTACGACTACTGAACTAGTTCCAACAACACACACACACTCCCTCTCTCTCGCTGTCTTTTACAGGCACTTCAGAGCAGTTTTTTTGGGGGTCGGAGGGTCTTTGGCCTGAGTGTGACAGGAAGTCTGTGAAAGTGCACATTTGAGGCCCCCTGACCACAGCCTAATAACCAGCTCAAACTGACTGCCTGCTGGCAGCCGCTCTGGAAACAGAGAGTAAGAGAAGAGATAGAGAAACCAAGAGAAACCACGAGAGAGAGAATGAGAGAAGACACCTTTTTATTAAGCTTCAGCCACGTGCTGTAACCCTTGCTGTCCACGTACTGCAGTCCGAAGAACCAGACCTCTCGAAGCCCCACCGTCTTCACCACCTGTTAACATCAGACAATACTCCACCATTAAACAGTTGGGAGGGTGGGATTACTGAAAAAGGTCACATTTCTCATGTGAAAAGTCCTATAGAACGCAACATGCTAGCAACCATTTGTTTCATGACAAAAGTTCAGACTTCATGTGACTAGGATGAAAGTTAGGCTCACATGTTACTGTGTAAATAAATATACTGCAATGCAGGTTTAATTGAGAGGGGCGTTTTAGCATCTGCCTGGACTGGAGGCTCCTCGGCAGCGATGGGCCCACAGTGGCATAACTTCTCCAAAGTGGGCCCTGGGCTCACCGTTAACTCTTGGAGGGTGACTAATAGCCCAGCCAGTTGACACGCGGCAACAAGCTACTTAGATCCACTCTGTCTGTTAACTGCAGAGGAGGGCAATGAGGCGGATGGCCATAACTCCTGCTGATTCCCTGGAAATGGATTGTGCGTGTGCGTGTGTGTGTGTGTGTGTGTGTACTGGGAATACAAAACACACACTGTGAAGTGTAAGAAGGCAGCTGGACACACCGTCCAGGACAGTCGCCACCTGCCTGCGCATCAATGGTCTCATTCACTACAGTTCTTCAGCCCTCCTAAATGATCTCCAGTTTCTGTTTGTGAGAAAATGCTCTGGTACTGTTGATTGTCACGGCGATATCTTTAACATGCGTTACAGAGTAGCTTTACAGGCATATAGGGACCTCAACAGGGATAGAAATGAGGCTCGGACATTACAATTAGAGGTCGACCGATTATGATTTTTCAACGCCAATACCGATTATTGGAGGACCAAAAAAGCCGATACCGATTAAATCGGACAATTTATTTATTTATTTGTAATAATGACAATTACAACAATACTGAATGAACACTTATTTTAACGTAATATAATACATCAATAAAATCTATTTAGCCTCAAGTAAATAATGAAACATGTTACATTTGGTTTAAATAATGCAAAAACAAAGTGTTGGAGAAGAAAGTAAAAGTGCAATATGTGCCATGTAAGAAAGCTAATGTTTCAGTTCCTTGCTCAGAACATGAGAACATATGAAAGCTGGTGGTTCCTTTTAACATGTCTTCAATATTCCCAGGTAAGAAGTTTTAGGTTGTAGTTATTATAGGAATTATAGGACTATTTCCCTCTATACCATTTGTATTTCATTAACCTTTGACTATTGGATGTTCTTATAGGCACTTTAATATTGCCAGTGTAACAGTATAGCTTCCGTCCCTCTCCTCGCCCCTACCTGGGCTCGAACCAGGAACACATCGACAACAGCCACCATTGAAGCAGCGTTACCCATGCAGAGCAAGGAGAACAACTACTAGAAGGCTCAGATCGAGTGACGTTTGAAACGCTATTAGCGCACGCTAACTAGCTAGCCATTTCACTTTGGTTACACCAGCCTCATCTCGGGAGTTGGTAGGCTTGAAGTCGTAAACAGTGCAATGCTTGACGCACAACGAAGAGCTGCTGGCAAAACACGCGAAAGTGCTGTTTGAATTAATGTTTACGCTCCTGCTTCTGCCTACCACCGCTCAGTCAGATACTTGTATGCTCAGTCAGATTATATGCAACGCAGGACATGCTAGATAATATCTAGTAATATCATCAACCATGTGTAGTTAACTAGTGATTATGATTGATTGTTTTTTTATAAGATAAGTTTAATGCTAGCTAACAACTTACCTTGGCTTACTGCATTTGCGTAACACTCCTTGTGGAGTGCAACGAGAGAGAGGCAGGTCGTTATTGCGTTGGACTAGTTAACTGTAAAGTTGCAAAATTGGCTCCCCCGAGCTGACATGGTGAAAGTCTGCCATTCTGCCCCTAAACGAGGCAGTTAACCCACCGTTTCTAGGCCGTCATTGAAAATAAGAATGCGTTCTTAACCGACTTGCCTTGTTAAATAAAAGGTATATAAAACATTTTTAAAAAGGCAAATCGGCGCCCAAAAATACAGATTTCCGATTGTTCTGAAAACTTGAAATCGGCCCTAATTCATCGGCCATTCCGATTAATCGGTTGACCTCTAATTACATCATCATCCTCCTCCTCCAGTGTCAGGCTGAGAAGTTGCAGAAAATAACTATCCAACTATAAAGATCCCAAAAACAGTCCATCATTCAATGACCTCCAATGCACCCTCAAAACTACTGTTTAACCATGGCATTGTTGAAATGACATCAATGTAATTAATTGGGGACATTGTCTCCACTCTCAACTCATTGAGGTGGCCCTCGTGGGACAAATCCTTTGAGTGAACCATAGGACCAGGGCAGGCCCCAGTTTTACCCCAGCTAGCTAGATGTCTATATCATATGAATATTTCAGCCAGGGACATCAATATTGCAATGGGCGTGCTGCCTCGGCATGACTTGTCAGTCACAGTAATGCTGCTCCATTATGACAGGAGAACAGTACTGATACTATGACAACAGTAACAGACTGTCAGTCACAGTAACACTGCTCCATTATGACAGGAGAACAGTACTGATACTATGACAACAGTAACTGTCAGAGTAACGCTGCTCCATTATGACAGGATAACAGTACTGATGCTATAACAGTAACTGACTGTCAGTCACAGTAACACTGCTCCATTATGACAGGAGAACAGTACTGATACTATGACAACAGTAACTGGCTGTCAGTCACAGTAATGCTGCTCCATTATGACAGGAGAACAGTACTGATACAATGACAACAGTAACTGGCTGTCAGTCACAGTAACACTGCTCCATTATGACAGGATAACCGTACTGATACCATGACAACAGTAACTGACTGTCAGTCACAGTAAAGCTTCTCCATTATGACAGGATAACAGTACTGATACTATGACAACAGTAACTGGCTGTCAGTCACAGTAACACTGCTCCATTATGACAGGATAACAGTACTGATACCATGACAACAGTAACTGACTGTCAGTCACAGTAACGCTGCTCCATTATGACAGGAGAACAGTACTGATGCTATAACAGTAACTGACTACACATCAATCAGGACAGTGTATATCAAAATACTAATCTTCAATGATAATACTAACAAAAAGGGAGAAATGAACCTCATCCAGGAACAAGGTAAAGCACCCACTTGATCTTACGTTTCATACTATAGTTCTATTAGGTTTTATGTTATGTGAATTCTCTTGCTTACCTGGTCAAAGAGCTGTTTGCCAGTGGTGTTGGGCTGGATGGCAAACTCCAGCTCTGCATCCATGGTGGTCACCCGCACATTAATCTACAAAACAAGTTTGCATGTTATTTGCCAGTTGCATGTAATTTTCCATTCACTGTATTGCTGTACAGTAGGCTGTCAACTTTTCATGCGACACAGTCACCACTGTGTGCCGTGGTCAGCGTTTCAGAATGTGTCAGATGCAGCTTTATCACATTTAAAATGGTATTGAGTCAGCCATTTTGGTGGACATGAAATGAACAAACTCAATTTCAGTTTGTTTTAGTGCAGGAGACTGAACGCTCCTCAAGGGAGCAACAAAGGCCTTCCAGCAAGACAGAGAACTGAAGTAGTGTTGTGTGTGTGTTTGAATGGGCTAATGTAGTGCCTGTGTGTGTCTTTTTGCCCTCTCAGCACTCAGTGAGTACTCCCCTTCCTAGCGGCCGCCTCCTCCTCCTCCTTCCTGTGAGGCGGAGCAGAGGAGCGAGGCCAGCCATTGGCTGCTGCTGTCTGAGATGCACTAGGCTGGCCTGGCACCAGACCTGACACACAGCTGATAGAATAGGCCTGACCCCGAGGGCATCCTCCATGACTGACACACACATTCTCCATCCCGGTTTACCCAAACACACACACACACACACACACACACACACACACACACCCTCACTGGAGAGGCAGAGGGGAAAATAAAAAAAAGACAGTGCGATATGCAGAGCGAAAGATGATGCCGAGTGGCGGCCAGCTGCACTCCAATCCAGATAGTGCAGCTGTGGGCGACTAAGGTTACAGTACCTTAGTGGCCCATTGAGAGAAGCAGCTTCCCTTGCTCGCCCCGTTTCCTCTTTCTATCATGAATTACCCATGAAACCTCAGGACATGAACACAACACACACACATTCTCTATCCCCGTTTACCCCAACACACACATACACACACACCCATTACTTATCCAGAAAACGTGTAAATATCCAGCACAGTACTGTGACTCTCTCACAAAAACCACACTGTAGAGACTGTGCATCTGCCTCTGTCTCGCTAGCATTAATTAGCCATGAAACCTCCTGTATTCTCGCTCTGCCCCACTAACTATTCAGTATTCTCCAATGAAAGCACATGTAACTGGTGTGAAATGGCTAGCTAATTAGCGGGGTGCGCGCTAATAACGTTTCAATCAGTGACGTCACTCGCTCTGAGACCTTGAAGTAGTTGTTTCCCTTGCTCTGCAAGGGCCGTGGCCTTTGTGGAGCGATGAGTAATGATGCTTCAGGGATGTCAGTTGTTAATGTGTGCAGAGGTGTCCCTGGTTCGAGCCCAGGTAGGGACGAGCAGAGGAACAGAATATATACTGTTAGACACACATGCGACCCCTCTCCACCTGCATCCTAGTACAGCACAGAAAAAGGCAAGTAGACTAGAGCTAGAACTATGATAAGTATATCTACCAAACAAATCAAGTCAAATTGTATTTGTCACATGCAGCGAATACAACTGGTGTATGCTTTACCTTGAAATGCTTGCTTACACGTACAAGCCCTTCAATGCTGCAGAGTTGAAAAATAATACCAAAAAACTAGAGGAATAAAATGAAATGCACAAGAATGGAACTATATACAGGGAGTACCAGATCAATGTGGAGCTATATACAGGGAGTACCAGATCAACGTGGAGCTATATACAGGGAGTACCAGTACCAGATCAATGTGGAGCTATATACAGGGAGTACCAGATCAATGTGGAGCTATATACAGGGAGTACCAGATCAATGTGGAGCTATATACAGGGAGTACCAGATCAACGTGGAGCTACAGTGCCTTGCGAAAGTATTCGGCCCCCTTGAACTTTGCGACCTTTTGCCACATTTCAGGATTCAAACATAAAGATATAAAACTGTATTTTTTATGTGAAGAATCAACAACAAGTGGGACACAATCATGAAGTGGAACGACATTTATTGGATATTTCAAACTTTTTTAACAAATCAAAAACTGAAAAATTGGGCGTGCAAGATTATTCAGCCCCCTTAAGTTAATACTTTGTAGCGCCACCTTTTGCTGCGATTACAGCTGTAAGTCGCTTGGGGTATGTCTATCAGTTTTGCACATCGAGAGACTGACATTTTTTCCCATTCCTCCTTGCAAAACAGCTCGAGCTCAGTGAGGTTGGATGGAGAGCATTTGTGAAAAGCAGTTTTCAGTTCTTTCCACAGATTCTCGATTGGATTCAGGTCTGGACTTTGACTTGGCCATTCTAACACCTGGATATGTTTATTTTTGAACCATTCCATTGTAGATTTTGCTTTATGTTTTGGATCATTGTCTTGTTGGAAGACAAATCTCCGTCCCAGTCTCAGGTCTTTTGCAGACTCCATCAGGTTTTCTTCCAGAATGGTCCTGTATTTGGCTCCATCCATCTTCCCATCAATTTTAACCATCTTCCCTGTCCCTGCTGAAGAAAAGCAGGCCCAAACCATGATGCTGCCACCATCATGTTTGACAGTGGGGATGGTGTGTTCAGCTGTGTTGCTTTTACGCCAAACATAACGTTTTGCATTGTTGCCAAAAAGTTCAATTTTGGTTTCATCTGACCAGAGCTCCTTCTTCCACATGTTTGGTGTGTCTCCCAGGTGGCTTGTGGCAAACTTTAAACAACACTTTTTATGGATATCTTTAAGAAATGGCTTTCTTCTTGCCACTCTTCCATAAAGGCCAGATTTGTGCAATATACGACTGACTGATTGTTGTCCTATGGACAGAGTCTCCCACCTCAGCTGTAGATCTCTGCAGTTCATCCAGAGTGATCATGGGCCTCTTGGCTTCATCTCTGATCAGTCTTCTCCTTGTATGAGCTGAAAGTTTAGAGGGACGGCCAGGTCTTGGTAGATTTGCAGTGGTCTGATACTCCTTCCATTTCAATATTATCGCTTGCACAGTGCTCCTTGGGATGTTTAAAGCTTGGGAAATCTTTTTGTATCCAAATCCGGCTTTAAACTTCTTCACAACAGTATCTCGGACCTGCCTGGTGTGTTCCTTGTTCTTCATGATGCTCTCTGCGCTTTTAACGGACCTCTGAGACTATCACAGTGCAGGTGCATTTATACGGAGACTTGATTACACACAGGTGGATTGTATTTATCATCATTAGTCATTTAGGTCAACATTGGATCCTTCAGAGATCCTCACTGAACTTCTGGAGAGTTTGCTGCACTGAAAGTAAAGGGGCTGAATAATTTTGCACGCCCAATCTTTCAGTTTTTGATTTGTTAAAAAATATTGAAATATCCAATAAATGTCGTTCCACTTCATGATTGTGTCCCAGTTGTTGTTGATTCTTCACAAAAAAATACAGTTTTATATCTTTATGTTTGAAGCCTGAAATGTGGCAAAAGGTCGCAAAGTTCAAGGGGGCCGAATACTTTCGCAAGGCACTGTATATACAGGAAGTACCAGTACCAGATCAATGTGGAGCCATATACAGGGAGTACCAGTACCAGATCAACATGGAGCTATATACAGGGAGTACCAGTACCAGATCAACGTGGAGCTATATACAGGAAGTACCAGTACCAGATCAACGTGGAGCTATATACAGGAAGTACCAGTACCAGATCAATGTGGAGCTATATACAGGGAGTACCAGTACCAGATCAATGTGGAGCTATATACAGGAAGTACCAGTACCAGATCAATGTGGCGCTATATACAGGAAGTACCAGTACCAGCTCAATGTGGAGCTATATACAGGAAGTACCAATACCAGATCAATGTGGAGCTATATACAGGAAGTACCAGATCAATGTGGAGCTATATACAGGAAGTACCAGTACCAGCTCAATGTGGAGCTATATACAGGAAGTACCAGTACCAGCTCAATGTGGAGCTATATACAGGAAGTACCAGTACCAGATCAATGTGGAGCTATATACAGGAAGTACCAATACCAGATCAATGTGGAGCTATACCAGTACCAGATCAATGTGGAGCTATATACAGGAGTACCAGTACCAGATCAACATGGAGCTATAACAGGGAGTACCAGCAGATGTGGAGTACAGGAAGTACCAATACCAGATCAATGTGGAGCTATATACAGGAAGTACCAGTACCAGATCAATGTGGAGCTATATACAGGGAGTACCAGTACCAGCTCAACGTGCAGAAGTAGGAGATGAGGTAGATACAGTAAAGTGACTAGATATGAGGATAGATAACAATAGATAAAAGAACAGCAGCAGCAAATATGTAAAAGTGTGTGCCAGTACAGTGCCTTCAGAAAAGTATTCAGACCGCTTGACCTTTTCCACAATGTTACGTTAGTTTTATTCAAAAAAGGATTTTAAAAAAGTTATCAAATCTACACAAAATACCCCATAATGACAAAGCAATCACATTTACATAAGCATTCAGATCCTGGACTCAGTACTTTGTTGAAGCACCTTTGGCAGCGATTACAGCATTGAGACTTCTTGGGTATGACGCTACAAGCTTGGCACACCTATATTTGGGGAGTTTCTCCCATCCTTCCCTGCAGATTATCTCAAGCCCTGTCAGGGTGGATGGGGAGCGTTGCTGCACAGCTATTTTCAGGTCTCTCCAGAGATGTTCGATCAGGTTCAAGTCCGGGCTCTGGCTGGGTCACTCAAGGACATTGAGACGTGTCCCGAAGCCACTCCTGCATTGTCTTGGCTGTGTGCTTAGAGTCGGTGTCCTGTTGGAAGCTGAACCTTCGCCCCAGTCGGAGGCCCTGAGAGCTCTGGAGCAGGTTTTCATTAACTATCTCTGTACATTGCTCCGTTCATCTTTGCCTTGATCCTGACTAGTCTCCCAGTCCCTGCCGCTGAAAAACATCCCCACAACATGATGCTGCTACCACCATGCTTCACCGTAAGAATGGTGCCAGGTTTCCTCCAGACGTGAAGCTTGGCATTCAAGCCAAAGAGTTCAATCTTGGTTTCATCAGACCAGAGAATCTTGTTTCTCATGGTCAGTCCTTTAGGTGCCAGTTGGAAAACTCCAAGCGGGCTGTCATGTGCCTTTTACTGAGGAGTGGCTTCTGTCAGGCCCCTCTACCATAAATGCCTGATTGGTGGAGTGCTGCAGCAATGGTTGTCCTTCTGGTTCTCATCTCCACAGAGGAACTCTGGAGCTCTGTCATCAGGTTCTTGGTCACTTCCCTGACCAAGGTCCTTCTCCCCAGATTGCTCAGTTTGGCCAGACAGTCAGCTCTAGGAAGAGTCTTGGTGGTTCCAAACATCTTCCATTTAAGGAGGATGGAGACCACTGTGTTCTTGGGGACCTTCAATGTTGTTTTGGTACCGTACCCCAGGTCGGTACCTCGACACAATCCTGTCTCAGAGCTCTGCGGACAATTCCTTCGACCCCATGGCTTGGTTTTTGCTCTGACATGCATGTTCAACTGTGGGACCTTATATGTGTGTGCCTTTCCAAATAATGTAAAATCTATTGAATTTACAACAAGTTATAGAAACATCTCAAGGATGATCAATGGAAACAGGATGCACCGGAGCTCAATTTCGAGTCTCATAGAAAAGGGGCTGAATACTTAAACATATGTGTTTATTTTTTTAAAATTTACTAACATTCCTAAAAACCTGTTTTCACTAGTGGTTAGAGCATTGGACTAGTAACCGAAAGGTTGCAAGTTCAAATCCCCGAGCTGACAAGGTGCAAATCTGTCGTTCTGTCCCTGAACAGGCAGTTAACTCACTGTTCCTAGGCTGTCATTGAAAATAAGAATTTGTTCTTACCTGACTTAAACTAGTTAAATAAAGGTAAAATAAAATAGAAAAATTATAGGGTGTGTAAATTGCTAAGGATTTTTTTTTTTTAAATGGAATCCATTTTAGAATAAGGCTAAAACATAACAAAATGTGGAAAAAGTCAAGGAGTCTGAATACTTTCCAAGGCACTGTACATGCTTGATTTTCATATCAACATTTCACTGTATGTGTTCGTGTCGGTATGCGTGTGCATGTGTAGTGTAGTGTACACTCATCTGCCAGTACAGCCCCGTTCACGAAAATGGATCATTCCTCCAGACAGTGAGTCACTTCACTGTGACTTGCTATATAAAGCAGGCACACAGACATCCAGTTACTGTTCATTTGAACGTTAGAATAGGGGACGTAATCCCCTCTTTCTAATATAGTTTACTTTCAGCTCCTTGGTCTTACGGATGTTGACAATTACTGCTACAGTTGAAGTCAGAAGTTTACATGCACTTAGGTTGGAGTCATTAAAACTAATTTTTCATCCACTCCACAAACTTCTTGTTAACAAACTATAGTTTTGGCAAGTCGGTGAGGACATCGACTTTGTGCATGACAAGTAATTTTTCCAACAATTGTTTACAGACAGATTATTTCACTTCAATTCACTGTGTCACAATTCCAGTGGGTCAGAAGTTTACATACAGTATGTTGACTGTGCCTTTAAACAGCTCGGACAATTCAGAAAATTATGTCATGGCTTTAGAAGCATCTGATAGGCAATTTACATCATTTGAGTCAATTGAAGGTGTACCTGTTAATGTGTTTCAAGGCCTACCTTCAAACAGTGCCTCTTTGCTTGACATCATGGGAAAATCAAAAGAAATCAGCCAAGATCCCAGAAAAAAAATTATAGACCTCCACAAGTCTGGTTCATCCTTGGGAGCAATTTCCAAATGCCTGAAGGTACCACGTTCATCTGTACAAACAATAGTACGCAAGTATAAAAACCATGGGACCACGCAGCCGTCATACCGCTCAGGAAGGAGATGCGTTCTGTCTCCTAGAGATGAACGTACTTTGGTGCGAAAAGTGCAAATCTGTCCCAGAACAACAGCAAAGGACCTTGTGAAGATGCCGGAAGAAACAGGAAGCTATATCCACAGTAAAACGAGTCCTATATCGACATAACCTGAAAGGCCGCTCAGCAAGGAAGAAACCACTGCTCCAAAACCACCATTAAAAAGTCAGACTACGGTTTGCAACTGCACATGGGGACAAAGATTGTACCTTTTGGAGAAATGTCCTCTGGTCTGATGAATCAAAAATAGAACTGTTTGGCCATAATTACCATCGTTATGTTTGGAGGAAAAAGGGAGAAGCTTGCAAGCCGAAGAACACCATCCCAACCGTGAAGCACGGGGGTGGCAGCATCATGTTGTGGGGGTGCCTTGCTGAAAGAGGGACTGGTGCACTTCACAAAATAGATGGCATCATGAAGAGGAAAAATGTGTGGATATATTAAAGCAACATCTCAAGACATCAGTCAGGAAGTTAAAGCTGGGTCGCAAATGGGTCATGACCCCAAGCATACTTCCAAAGTTGTGGCAAAATGGCTTAAGGACAACAAAGTCAAGGTATTGGAGTGGCCATCACAAAGCCCTGACCTCAATCCTATTGAAAATTTGTGGGCAGAACTGAAAAAGCTGATGCTAATATATGCATATTATTATTAGTATTGGATAGAAAACACTCTGAAGTTTCCAAACTGTTTGAATTATGTCTGAGTATAACACAACTCACATGGCAGGCGAAAACCTGAGAAAAATCCAACCAGGAAGTGGGACATCTGTGGTTTGTAGATTTTCAAAGCTTGGCCTACCGAATACACACTGAGATATGGATGAGGTTGCACTTCCAAGGGCTCCCACTAGATGTCAACCGTCTTTAGAAACTGGTTTGAGGATTCTACTATAAAGGAGGGGCTCATGAGACCTCATTGAGTCAGTGGTCTGGCAGAGACCCTTGGTCTCATGACGCGCGCTCCCGACAGAGTTACCTCTCGTTCCAGTGCTTTTCTGAAGACCAAGGAATTCTCCGGTTGAAACATTATTGATGTTTTATGTTAAAAACATCCTAACGATTGATTCCATACATCGTTTGACATGTTTCTAAAGGACTGTAACGGAACTTTGAGTTTTTGTCCGGATGAAGTGCTTGCGCCTCATGAAGATGGATTACTGGGCTGAACACGCTAACAACAAGTGGCTATTTGGACATAAATTTAACTTTATGGAACAAATCAGTCATTTATTGTCAAACTGGGATTCCTGGGATTGCCTTCTGATGAAGATCAAAGGTAAGTGAATATTTATGGTGTAGTTTCTAACTTTGTTGATTCCAAAATGGCGGATATTCCTCTGGCTGTTTTGGGTTCTGAGCGCTGTTCTCAGATTATGCTTTTTCCGTAAAGTTTTTTTGAAATCTGAAACAGCGGTTGCATTAAGGAGAAGTCTCTCTAATTCTGTGAATAACACTTGTATCTTTTATCAATGTTTATTATGAGTATTTCTGCAAAAATCACCGGATATTTTGGAATCAAAACATTACTGCACGTAAGGCGCCAATGTAAACAGATTTTTGGATATAAATATGCACATTATCGGAAAAAACATACATGTATTGTGTAACATGATGTCCTATGAGTGTCATCTGATGAAGATCAAAGGTTAATGATTAACTATCTATATTTCTGCTTTTTGTGACCCCTATCTTTGGCTGGAAAAATGGCTGTGTGTTTTTTCGACTTGGCGGTGATCTAACAATCATTTGTTGTGCTTTAGCTGTAAAGCATTTTTGAAATCGGACATGATGGGTAGATTAACAATATGTTTATCTTTCATTTGCTGTATTGGACTTGTTCATGTGGTAAAGTTAAATATTTAAAAAAAATATTTTTGAATTTCACGCGCTGCTTTTGCAGCGGAATGTTGTCGAGGGGTTGCTAGAAAGGTTAAGGTTAAATGAGGTGTTTCTTCTAAGGAACTCAGGTCAGGTCCCCTCCCTCAAATAGCTGATCGAGTCAGTCAGGGGATGGGATTAGAAGGGAATATGTACACATATAAACCAAACCACCACCACAACACAGGCACAAGGTCACGTTAAGTAACAAGTCTTTCCTAACCTTTTCACGTGTGAGTTCCAAATATCTCTAACCGTCGCCCCTGAATGAGTTTATTCATGTCCGTGATGTCAGAATGCTCTCACTGTTCCAAAATGAAACTGTTATGTCACAGAAGTTACCCGCGCTGCCCTCAAACCAAGGCATACTGCCTGCTAACTTTAAGCAATGTTTCGACTTGTCAACTTCAAATTATTTTCAAACAAGTTCTATACTCTAACAGTTTGAATTGAGATGTGTTCCATTTCCTTGTTCATTCACATAAGAAGTAGCCAATTTCACTGTTGTGGACAATTTTTGTTTGAGGTTTTACTGAGCCCGACAAACTTCTCTCTTCAACGAGAGCTCAAGCACTCCCTAGTGTTTCCCCAGATCAAGTATGAAAACATTGTGCATCCTAGTCAGAACAGGCCTTGCACAACGTTTTCCCCCCAGCACATTTTCAGGTAGGCGCCCGCATTGCCTTCGTGTTTGTTTTCCTTACAAATTGGACTTTAGACGTGTGCGTTCCAATCAAAGTGGCTTATTTTCTGTATATAGTGTTGTTTCTGCTGTAAATATGGATCCTAATATATTTACTGTTTTATTCACGTTTTCAATTACTGGTGACGAATCATGCATAGATTGTAATGGACAGGTGTGTAAAATACTTTTTGAATGTTGTACTGATTATTATGAGCTAATGCTAGGCTATTTGCCAGCTATGTGTGGCGCCATGTTTGTAGCCATGTTTGTTGACATCATTAAATGCATTCTGGTTGTCAATGGATAGTTCACTTGACTGACTTATGGTTCTTTCAAGACAACTGTGAACTCGGAAAAATACTAGGTAAAATCATGACGTCAATGATCTTCAGGTCGGAAAGTCGGAGCTCTAAAAAGAGGCCCGAGTTGGAATTCCGAGTTGGATGACCATTCAAAACGATTTTTTACAGTCGGAGCTCGTCGCCCCCCAGAGTTCCCTATTGTGTTGAACGCACTGAAGTCGAAAGTCTAAGATTTCCCAGTTGTTTTGAACACGGCATCAGATTGTAACTTTGGTACCTCAGGGTTGCCAGCTCAGATCCCCTTTCCAGGGGTTTTATTTTATCGTATAAACTTCTGTGTTTGCCCCCCATTTATTGATAAATCCCCCATCATTGTAATATTTCCTGCATCATATCCCTCCCAATACCTTCACCCATTTCTACCCCCCATGTACTTGAAAGCCCCCCACAAATGAAATGAACCCCCTCACAAACCCCCCGAAAATGCCTGAAGGTACCAGTTAGGCAGTAGGCTTGTATTTGGTGTGATGATCTGTGAGGTGAAAACATTTGTGATTTGTCAAAAACGGTAAATGACTTGTCAAGTTATGTGCTCAGGTTCTTGTATACACTAACAAGTACATCAACGATTTGTAATATGCTGAAAAGTGACTAAACTATGTTCATATTTTTCAGGCAATGAGCGCAGCCATCTTTGACTTTGTTTATTTGCGTCTTATAGTGAATGGCATTCTGGGATTAGGGAGTTTTCGCCAAGTCAAACAAACAAAAACATGTCTGCCATTATAAATAATTTAGCTTCTGTTAGCTTAGCGAACATGCATCTCTTTTCTAAACAATACATTTCTCCCTTATGGAATGAGTTTACCTGTGGATGTGTTCCGTGTTATGTTCGCAATTATCTTTTACAATAAAAATGTTAAAATGGTGAAATAAAGTTGTGAAGACCTTTATTTCCCATCAGTGCAAAACATTGTTTAGATGCTTTTCAGACAACAACGCCGTTTAGACGCATTTGTTGCATCATACTTTGATGCTACTGTTCCAGTCACGTTTGTGATCGTACGCTGCAGGGACCACTCAATGATCACACATACGTGATCGTACTCATTAAATGGTTGAAAGTAACAAGTATTTCCTAAAGAGCTAACCAACAGCGATAAACTGACTTGGAAAGACCATGCCTTAGTCCCGTTATATAATGAAGTAGCAACATGCAGTGTGCGCAGGACAAACGGACGCCTTGTTGGGTATCAGAGTTACAAAGCTGTTATGGAGAGTCAAGTGCTTAACTTGTGTTTCCAACAGATGTTTTGAATGTCCCTTTCCTGGTGTTTGTGTGGGGGCTGCCTGCCACCAGCAATCAGCTGTGCAGGTGCTGACCTTTGTTAGACTTCACACGCACGCGCGTCTGCCTGTCTATATCTCTGGGTTTGTATGCCTGGGTGTGTACGTGTGTGTGCCTGTGTATGTGTGTTTATGCCTGCATGTGTATCTGAGCCAAAAACACAACTAGCCCACGGAGTGTGAAGGCGAAGAGAGTAGTCTAGCTAAAGCCAGGCAGACAGACGGCTCTCCATAATCCCTGGCTGTCCCGTGTGTGGACAGAAGGAGAGGGGGAGGAGAGACGTGCTATAGCACCCACACAGCTAATCACATCCTCTGAAAACACCACTGAACCAAGCCCCAGTTACTCATGACACCCCAAATACAGTACATAAACCATCAATGTGATACAACTGGTGGATTTCAAACTAAAAACAGTACAGTAGCACTTTCTCTTGGCGATAGCACCGGTTCTGATTCTGGCCTAGAAGAAAACTGCACAAGAATCTAAGGAGGACTCATATTAGGGCAATTGGGAGTGTGATCAGGTGTGTGTGTGAGGGACATGGTCAAAGGGATCTGTCTTTTGCCTCTAGTGGTCATGTTTCCCACCATCCATGTGACTGAGTCAGTAGGGCAGAGCTAAATGTGGAAGACCAAATGCCCCAGAGAGGCCATGCATGAACAGAGAGGTGATGAAAGGAAGGCCGAATGGACCACAGTGTGTGTGAGAGAGAGTTCTAGAAAGGTTAGCTGAGACACTTTTCAGTCAGAATCTTTATCCTGTTGCTCGTCATGCATTTTGTTTAGAGGATGAGTCTTCTCTCAGACAATCCCCTCAGTAAATGTGCAGCTGTTTGTCCATAAGCTGTTTACATAGGCTTTGCTGAGAGGAGGTCTCAGACAGACACACAGGACTGCTCTCCTTTAGTCAGAGAGGAGTTGTTAATCTGGCCAGCTGGGCAATAAGCAGCTGTCTGTCCGGTTGATTAACCCCCCTACTGGGGAGGGAGGGGAGGAATCCCCACCTACACACGTACTCAGGATCAGGTCGGGTGCTTGTCAACAGAGCACAGGATCAGGAAGCGTTCCACTCAGACTCATAGACCAGGGGTGTGTTCAGTTTGCTTGAACGCTTGGTACGTTGCGGAACGGTTTGTAATGAACAACACATTTTTCCCAAAACGTTCTGGTATGTACTTGAACAGACAGGTTTGCTCCGTTCGGTGGGTGTGGCTTGAAGCAAAAAAAAACAGTGGTGCATTTTGAACACACAATCCAACCCCTCCCTGTTTTTAACTGGTCGTTCAGTACAGCACCGTTTCAGTTCAATTAAACATCCAATTACATTTTTATGTACTGAACGCAGCCCTGGACAGTGCAGCCCTGGGCAGCCTAGAATGTTAACTATGGCCCAGTCAGTCTGTTTGGACTTCAACAGGCAGGCGTGAGGATAATGGATGCTGCTCCAACTTTGTGTTGTTGGTTTATCTATGCGATTTGACAGAGCTCACCAATGCCTTGCAGAGCTTTCACTAGCAGACAGAGATATAGCAGAAAACAAAGCTAGCAAACAAGGCTGCAGTGTCACCCAGTGCCCCCCCACCACTTACAGCCTGTCCCCCTACTCATCCCCTTACCCTTCTTACACAGGATGTTGACACAGCTCTCCCATTTATATGGGCCCAATTCACACAGCTCTCCCATTTATATGGGCCCAATTCACACTCAGGCCCTTCTGCAGCAAACCAAACAAGACAGAGAAAACAGGCACGTCCCTGCAGGGGTCCCTTCCTGTGGGGTCTGTCGGGTCATAAACACCCCCCGCCAAGCTCACGGGAAGGGAGGAGGGGTTTGGTCAGCGTGTGCCAGTTCTTATGCCCAATGAATAATGCAGGTTATTCAGTATAGGCTACCCCAACCCCCCTGACCTCACACGGTTACCGCTACCCCAGAGGTGGGCTACCAGCACAGCAAAACACAGGCCTTGCCTGGGGTACAAACAAGCACATGGACTCTCAGCCCTACTAAGCAGCCTACCATTAAAAGTTAGGAGCAGTTTGACTTCCCAAAGCCATTTTTAACATATTAAAATGTTCCATCCTCAGTGCAGTTTCATTCACCTGCTGAATTTTAAAAAACAGGTTAATTAATCCCATCATGAATTGTAGCTGGGTTAACCTAGAGTCTAATCCCAGTCTAAGCCAAGAGAGGGGTTCTAAAATAACATATGGAATTGTTTTAAGATGGTCATACCAAGAATTATTTAGATATTTGATTTGGAATTTTAAGACCTCAAGGTATCAAAATAAAAAAAAACATTTTTTTATTTTAACAGATTCACTACATGGTAGGTCATTTTGATTTATTTTTGGGACTAAGTTTGTTCTGAAGTGTCTGTCCTATATCTGAGAGCTATAAGAAAAATCAGGAAATTACTTTGACATGCATTTATCCCTTTATTTAGGCACTAAACTCTCCATATATACTTCCATAAAAAAATTTAAAAATCTACTGGTATTGGAAAACACCATAGTGTTCGTGAGAGTCTCAACTTTCCACAGAGGGGTCACATGTGTGTGTACCCAAACCGTTCGGATGCTACAGACAAGTTGGCAGAAGAGGCTGTATCGACTTCAGATGAGTCTTATGGTCGTCCTAGAGCAAAACGGAGTCCACCATCGTGTTCGTGAGAGTCATCTCTCATCATAGTTTGTAGGCTAAACCTTTCGTACGCTACAAACGTTTTCATGAGAAGACAGATTTTCAGGATGTCTCATGGTCTGACAAACACCACTCTAGCTCTCCCACCTTTTACCGCAGATGCGGAAGGGGGTTATCGGCAGATGCAGTAGATTGAGATGCAGCCCATGCAAAACATAACATCTCTCTAGCTTAAACAGACAGATTTTGATGGGGATGTTTTTATTACAGTGCCTTCAGAAAGTACTCAGACCTCTAGCGTTACAGCCTTATTCTGAAACTGATTCAATTGTTTTTTTCCCCTCACAATCTACACACAACACCCCATAATGACAAAGCAAAAACAGGTTTGTAGAAATGTCTGCACATTTATTAAACAAAAACATGGAATATCACATTTACATAAGTTTTCAGACCCTTTACTCAGTACTTTGTTGATTCACCTTTGGCAGCAATTACAGCCTCAAGTTTTCTTGGGCATGACGCTACAAGCTTCTCCCATTCTTCTCTGCAGATTCTCTCAAGCTCTGTCAGGTTGGATGGGGAGCGTGGCCGCACAGCTATTTTCAAGTCTGGGCTCTGGCTGTGCCACTCAAGGACATTCAGAGACTTGTTTGGAAACTACTCCTGTGTTGTCTTGGCTCTGTGCTTAGGGTCGTTGTCCTGTTGGAAGGTAAACCTTCACCCCGTGCTGAGGTCCTGAGCGCTCTGGAGCAGGTTTTCATCAAGGATCTCTGTACTTTGCTCCATTCATCTTTCCCGCAATCCTGACTAGTCTCTCAGTCCCTGCCGCTGAAAAACATCCCCACAGCATGATGCTGCTGCCACCGCGTTTCATCGTAGGAATGGTGCCAGGTTTCCTCCAGATGTGACACTTGGCATTCAGGCCAAAGATTTCAATATTGGTTTCATCAGACCAGAGAATCTTGTTTCTCATGGTCAGAGTCCTTTGGGTGCCTTTAGGCAAACTCAAAGCAGGCTGTCATGTGCCTTTTACTGAGGAGTGGCTTCTGTCTGGCCACTACCATTAAGGCCTGATTGGTCACCTCTCTGACCAAGGCCCTTCTCCCCCGATTGCTCAGTTTGGCCGGGCAGCCAGCTCTAGAAAGATACTTAGTGGGTCCAAACCTCTTCCATTTAAGAATGGAGGCCTTGTGGACCTTCAATGCTGCAGAAATGTTTTGGTACCCATCCCCAGATCTGTGCTTCGACACAATCCTGTCTCGGAGCTCTACGGACAATTTCTTCAACCCCATGGCTTGGTTTTTGCTCTGACATGCACTGTCATCTGTGGGACCTTATATAGATAGACAGGTGTGTGCCTTTCCAAATCATGTCCAATAAATTGCATTTACCACAGGTGGACTCCAATCAAGTTGTAGAAACATCTGAAGGACTATCAATGGAAACAGGGTGAACTTGATCTCAATTTCAAGTCATAGCAAAGAGTCAGAATACTTATGTAAATTACTTCTGTTTTTTATTATTTATAAATTTGATAACATTTCTAGAAACCTGTTTTTGCTTTGTCATTATGGGGTATTGTGTGTAGATTGCTGAGAATGTTTTTTAGAATAAGGCTATACGGTAAGAAAATGTCAAATAGGTCAAGGTGTCTGAATGCTTTCCAAATGCACTGTATGTTAATTACATTGCCGCAGGGGCGCGGAAATTTTAGGCCAAGGGGTAACGGACAAATTAAACGTATGAATATTCCAGATAAGAATTCAGCCACCCCGAATTCCCCTTGGTGTTGTTTAGGGGCCTTTGAGTGGCCCCTGAGTGGCTGACAAACTCTGGGGGACATACTATTCTTTAGTGCCTTTGACAGTGACCTTATCGAAAAAGGATGCCTGGCCTGTTTCTGCTGTGCGCCGTGTTGGGGCGGTGCGCTGTGTTGGGACGGTGCGCTGATGACTCAGGAGACAGAGAGAATCAGAGGATGATGACATCATCAGTGCACGTCTGCGCCTCTCTCCACTGCCATTTCCCCACCACCCCAGATTCCCAATATATCCACAAGGAGAGAGGAGTGTGTATAGCCAAATGCCATCTTAATCATTTGACAAGAGCCAAAACCAGCCCTTCTTAACTCCAGTCTCACACAAGAACAGTTCCCCTACCAGGGCTTCCAAAACACTCCCTCCCCTACAATGTTTTCCTCCACTGACCGTAAATCAAACTCTGTATCATAACTAAGCATAAAATCAAAGCAGGAGTTATGCAAGAGCCACATGACTCATCCTCTAACCCCATGTCCCGACCTGCTTCTTAAGACATGAACAGAGAAACTAGGAGAAACAGTGAGAATGTTCAGTGGACATCGGATACCATGCACTGCATTGAATGGTTTGTTTTGGCGTTTCTTGTACAGCAGAGGGCCCTGGTATTCTCTCTGTCCAATTAGCTGGAAACAATAGCAGCAGTGTTGCAGAGCCTCTGGCCCTGTGTCTGTGGCTGAGATGGGCTGAGAGCCTGGGAGGCAGACATACACACAGGCCTACACTAGATCACACCATGGGTCTTGGAAGGGAACCATCAAGTGCAAGGGTGAAGGAGGGTGGGCGGTACAAGCACATACAAACTTCCTGTACACTCAAGTCTTATCCAGAGCATCTTACAGATAGTCAGCAGTCAAGTCAGTGCATGTGGCCCAAGTAGGAAGTGAAACCACATCCCTTGTGTTGCCAGCAGTAGAAACTAAGTTCCCATCGACTGGACAGGAAGCAGTCTAACCGATGAAGACCACAGATGGTTTTGAACTGAACTGGTTATCTCGTCCTTTCCACTGCATTAGTATTCAGTTCATAGTTCCGTTTCTGAGGTCTTACCGGTTTCGGCATGTTTGTCTCCTCTCCTCCCTTCACCCGGCAGCTGAGAAGACAACTGTCACAGGATGGATAGCTTCCCTGTTTCACAGGACCTAGGGGACAGAGAAGATCAGTTCAATTATGGGGACATTGTAGCAGATCTAATGCAGGTAGAACAGCTGATGAAACACATGGGTAAGACAGAGAAACCAGGGCAAAGGGGAAGGAATGAAAGAGAGGAAGGGGAGTTTAGGTCAGTGGGTAGAGAGGGGGTAACGATAATATTGTCACTGTGGTGTCCGGGTCAACCGGACTGAAATAAAGCTGGGGGAGTGAATACTTATGATAGGCACTGTATGTACTCATTTCTAATTTGATAGTGCTCTTTTCCTTTATTTTCTAGTTTTCTATCATTAAAGCAAACTTGGTAAGTTATATTGATCATTTGGATTACCTGTGATTTACAGGACATTGCTGAGGAGAGGACCTCTCATAATAATGGCTGCAATTGGAGTAATGGAATGGTATCAACCACACAGAAACTATGTGTTTGATCAAATTGCTGTTTCAGTAAAGAGTGCAGTGGTAGTGTAATCTCATGACTTGAATCACCTGGTAAGAAGATGTAAGGTTGATTACGCCCGATCCAAATATAGAACGGTTGCCTGGGAGACAATAAAACATGAGACTGAGGGGTCTATTCAATTTCAGCCCTCCAAGGCTTTAGCATAATCTCTCATCCCCCAGTCATACATACTATTGCTGCACTGGGTGAAAAGGGTCCATATCTTACATGACACGTTTTTGATATTCTAGAGGATACAGACCATTTCCAATGCATATTTTGAGTTATGTGGATTTGCACCATATTCAGACAAATTCTGAATCCAGACGTGTCTTTTAGATATGTATGATGCTGGAATTACTCTGAATATCACACATGGACATTTCCTATGGCCGGACATGGACATTTCCTATGGCCGGACATGGACATTTCCTATGGCCGGACATGGACATTTCCTATGGCCGGACATGGACATTTCCTATGGCCGGACATGGACATTTCCTATGGCCGGACATGGACATTTCCTATGGCCGGACATGGACATTTCCTATGGCCGGACATGGACATTTCCTATGGCCGGATATGGACTTCAATATCTTGAGATGTGCGACATCCTATTTCCTCTCTTCAGGTTGACAAATACTGACTGTATACATCGCATATCTGTGTTCTCAGCACATTCAAGATATGCCATATTGATTCCAGATATGCTTTTCTTGGCTGATCTCCCTATCTGGATCTTGATATGCCAAAAATAACGACGATTTCTGATGCATTTATGAGTTTTCCGCACATGCTCAATCATTTGTCGAATATGAAATCCATATTTCATACTGACAGTAGGCCTGCATAGTATATTTTCATATGCTGAGGTGACTGAGGTTCATAATCAGGATCCTGATATGCTTTTTGATAAGCTAAATAAGGACAATTTCTGATACTTCTTTGAATTTCGAGGACATGTTCAATAATTTGAAAAATATTAAATCCATATAATTCTTTGACACTTGCTAAACGTTTTGTATTCCACCTGCATAAAGGCACACGCAAACCAGCCTAGCTGGCAGCCTAGCAACAAGAATCACCCCTTTCCTGATGTGGAGTTCCAATTGTCATTTTTTAGATTGTAAACGGTGTGGGGTCAAACTGACAACAAGAAATTAGAAAATGTTCCGAAAATACCTCAAATAAGTTAAAGCTAAAGTGAGCATCTAATTTGAGATGTTGTATTTATATCTTAGTAACGTTAACTAGAATCAATAAGTTTCGCTAATTAGGGGGGAGCGTAAAAGCTAACTGGTAGCCTAGCTAGGTAACAAATAACATTTCCTTCCCTTCAGGGAACACATTTGGGCGCATTTTTGTATTACTGGTTAATATAAGATCGCTAACCAGCAACTTGGCCAGCTAGTTTGTACCAGTTTGTTTTCTCGTCATGAATGAAGCAGGTACGTAGCTACCTTGTGGTATGGTTATGCGAAATGACAATATTTTCTTGCAATATCGACCCAATTTTGATGAACGATTTATGCATTGACAATTTGGAGTGAATTACAGACCAACAGTAACTATCACCACGCAGGGCCTGGACTGCCAGGGACCGCCTCTGACAACCCAATCTGCACCCATCGCCCATAACAAACAGGGCTTGCAGGGGGATTGAGGGTGTGCAACTTTTATTTTCTGTTAAATAAATCAACTACATTTTCAGCATAGATTGGCCTACGTTTGTATCTTTACAGAAAACAGGTGTTCCGATTGGAGCTCTTTTGTTAAACAGAAATAGCAGATGTGCTTTGGATTAAATATGACAACATTTGCTTTTCCGTGCCTTGTAGCCTACTTCTGAATATGGTGCTGTATGCTCAGTTATGTCACCTTTATGTGAAGAAGCACAATGATTTTCGGTGCCTGAACAGGTAAAATCATTTAGATGCTGGACATTGATCAAATCAAAAAAAAATTGTCACATACACATGGTTAGCAGATGTTAATGCGAGTGTAGCGAAATGCTTGTGCTTCTAGTTCCGACAATGCAGTAATAACCAACGAGTAATCTAACCTAACAATTCCAAAACTACTACCTTAAACACACAAGTGTAAAGGGATAAAGAATATGTACATAAAGCTATATGAATGAGTGATGGTACAGAGCGGCATAGGCAAGATGCAGTAGATGGTATCGAGTACAGTATATACATATGAGATGAGTATGTAAACAAAGTGGCATAGTTTAAAGTGGCTAGTGATACATGTATTACATAAAGATGCAGTAGATGATAGAGTACAGTATATACGTATACATATGAGATAAATAATGTAGGGTATGTAAACATTATATTAAGTAGCATTGTTTAAAGTGACTAGTGATATATTTTACGTCAATTCCCATCAATTCCCATTATTAAAGTGGCTGGAGTTGAGTCAGTGTGTTGGCAGCAGCCACTCAATGTTAGTGGTGGCTATTTAACAGTCTGATGGCCTTGAGATTGAAAAACAGCTTCTGTCTCTCGGTCCCAGTTTTGATGCACCTGTACTGACCTCGCCTTCTGGATGATAGCGGGGTGAACAGGCAGTGGCTCGGGTGGTTGTTGTCCTTGATGATCTTTATGGCCTTCCTGTGACATCGGGTGGTGTAGGTGTCCTGGAGGGCAGGTAGTTTACCCCCGGTGATGCGTTGTGCAGACCTCACTACCCTCTGGAGAGCCTTACGGTTGTGGGCGGAGCAGTGGCCGTACCAGGCGGTGATACAGCCCGACAGGATGCTCTCGATTGTGCATCTGTAGAAGTTTGTGAGTGCTTTTGGTGACAAGCCAAATTTCTTCAGCCTCCTGAGGTTGAATAGGCACTGCTGCGCCTTCTTCACGACGCTGTCTGTGTGGGTGGACCAATTCAGTTTGTCTGTGATGTGTACGCCGAGGAACTTAAAACTTACTACCCTCTCCACTACTGTCCCATCGATGTGGAGAGGGGGGTGTTCCCTCTGCTGTTTCCTGAAGTCCAGAATCATCTCCTTAGTTTTGTTGACGTTGAGTGTGAGGTTATTTTCCTGACACCACACTCCGAGGGCCCTCACCTCCTCCCTGTAGGCCGTCTCGTCATTGTTGGTAATCAAGCCTACCACTGTTGTGTCGTCCGCAAACTTGACGCAGTCGTCGGTGAACAAGGAGTACAGGAGAGGGCTCAGAACGCACCCTTGTGGGGCCCCAGTGTTGAGGATCAGCAGGGTGGAGATGTTGTTACCTACCCTCACCACCTGGGGGCGGCCCGTCAGGAAGTCCAGTACCCAGTTGTACAGGGCGAGGTCGAGACCCAGGGTCTTGAGCTTGATGACGAGTTTGGAGGGTACTATGGTGTTAAATGCTGAGCTGTAGTCGATGAACAGCATTCTCACATAGGTATTCCTCTTGTCCAGATGGGTTAGGGCAGTGTGCAGTGTGGTTGAGATTGCATCGTCTGTGGACCTATTTGGGTGGTAAGCAAATTGGAGTGGGTCTAGGGTGTCAGGTAGGGTGGAGATGATATGGTCCTTGACTAGTCTCTCAAAGCACTTCATGATGACGGAAGTGAGTGCTACGGGGCGGTAGTCGTTTAGCTCAGTTACCTTAGTTAGCTTTCTTGGGAACAGGAACAATGGTGGCCCTCTTGAAGCATGTGGGAACAGCAGACTGGGATAGGGATTGATTGAATATGTCCGTAAACACACCAGCCAGCTGGTCTGCGCATGCTCTGAGGGTGCGGCTGGGGATGCCGTCTGGGCCTGCAGCCTTGCGAGGGTTAACACGTTTAAATGTTTTACTCACCTTGGCTGCAGTGAAGGAGAGTCCGCATGTTTTGGTTGTGGGTGGTGTCAGTGGCACTGTATTGTCCTCAAAGCGGGCAAGAAAGTTATTTAGTCTGCCTGGGAGCAAGACATCCTGGTCCATGACTGGGCTGGTTTTCTTTTTGTAATCCGTGATTGACTGTAGACCCTGCCACATACCTCTTGTGTGTGAGCCATTAAATTGTGATTCTACTTTGTCTCTATACTGATGCTTAGCTTGTTTGATTGCCTTGCAGAGGGAATAGCTACACTGTTTGTATTCAGCCATGTTTCCGGTCACCTTGCCCTGATTAAAAGCAGTGGTTCGGGCTTTCAGTTTCACGCGAATGCTGCCATCAATCCACGGTTTCTGGTTTGGGAATGTTTTAATCGTTGCTGTGGGAACGACATCTTCAACGCAGCACGTACTAATGAACTCGCTCACCGAATCAGCGTATTCGTCAATGTTGTCGTTTGACGCAATACGAAACATATCCCAGTCCACGTGATGGAAGCAGTCTTGGAGCATGGAATCAGATTGGTCGTACCAGCGTTGAACAGACCTCAGCGCGGGAGCTTCTTGTTTTAGCTTCTGTCTGTAGGCAGGGAGCAACAAAATGGAGTCGTGGTCAGCTTTTCCGAAAGGAGGGCGGGGGAGGGCCTTATATGCGTCGCGGAAGTTAGAATAGCAATGATCCAAGGTTTTACCAGCCCTGGTTGTGCAATCAATATGCTGCATCATGAGTCAGATTTAGTCAGTGACTACAGATGATACATTTCTGAAAGTATGTGGATTCGTTCATGCCTAAGCATAAAGGCTTAGACACGTCAGCATGTTGACACATACCCTTCCTGAGTTAAAATATGTAAGCGGGTGCACACTCATCAGGGGCATGTCTTGAAGGGATCTCACCCCAGATATCTCCCTGGACTCATACGGTAGTAGGGAGATTTCTGAGGTCCGGATTGGATGCCTGTAGAAACTGTCCCATTACAGAGAAGATCCCATCTCAATATATGAAATGAAGGACATGTGTTTCTGGAGCATGTCTACTCCTTATATCTAATAAAATGTTAGATATCCGGAAATATCTAGATAAAAGCACCCCCTGATATTGACCCTTTTCGCCCCGGGGCTGCTTTTCAACTAACACCAGCATTTCTTCCGAAACAGTTCCTGCCTATATGACAATATTTTGTGAAATTTTTTTGTTTTGGTCTTCGGTCATTTTCTTTTGGGATGTTCACGCGCACAAACATTTTGAGAGACAAGCCGAAGTCTAGGCAGCCGAAAGTCTAGGCAGCCGAAAGTCTAGGCCCCTTCGTAGCGGATTTGTCAACAGTAGGTGTTTGTTGCCATTCAACAAGACGCAACTCGTTTTCATGTAAATGTCTTCACTTGAGAAATACTGCACCAAACATCCTTGGCAAAAACGTCAAAATGAATGACAGATCGAATTAATCTAAAATAACTCAAACTATTTTGAGGATGCGTATATTGGCTACGGCATCTCAAGATGCACAAACAGTACTATTTCTGCTTTTTTCTAGTATTTTTAGCAAAGGTCTTGTAAGGTACGATGCGAGCACACTCGTTCAGGTCAACCAGCTGAGTTTGGGTAGGCACCAGTTGAACTGAAGCATGATGATGCCTTTACACTTAGTGTATACTGATGTTATACTGGGAAACTGAGTTTCCATAGCTAGGGCTGACAATGAGGACTTGTGAAGAGCAGAATCAACAACCTCTGCATAATCAAAACAAATGCTTTGTTAAAAGGTGAAAGTCCAGTTAGCCATGGTGATGTAAACGACAGCTTTGGCCCAGTGAGACATGGGCGCCAGCCCACGTAGATGTAAACAGAAAAGGATGAGCCTTTTGGGTAATGGAGGGATAAGATGGAGAGAAGTTAAACCTGCTTTGTGTTTGGGTTCCTTGCCATGACATTAATGAATATTGTGATACTGGTATGTCCCGGCCCTATCAGACTGTCAGTGATAAGTTGTAACATTGTGTGCACCACTGATGCAGTGCATTGAGTCCAGGGCAAACACTCCCAAAAGTTCATTTCAAGTGCATGTTCCTTAACAATGATAGGACCCAGAATTGGGGGAAAAATGTACTGACTGGCAATTCAAAGCAACCAAATCCAACAGATCATTGGCATTAATGACCCTCAACATGCATTTCAAACAGATGGTAAATTGAGTTAAGTTTAGGACGATAGACGGGTGTGCCTGAAGGCACTTACGTACAGCTGCTGATTATTTTCAGCAAAAAATGTGGTCATGCGTAAAAAAAAAAAACGTTGGGTAGGACCGGTGTTTAATGCACTGGGGTACATAAGTATTGGCGCCTGTAGAAAGTAACGGAATTATGTGTAGGTTATAATTTGTAGACCGTGATCGCATTGAGCAACATTGTTTCAATCATTGCAACACTGGTTACACTACTCACCCGCCCGCCTCCCTTTGTAATAGATGACAACCGTCAAAACGCGCCAATGCTACATTGTAACAGGTTAACCCAACTAATGAAACGAAATTCTACTTGCTAATAATGATACGCCATGGCTAAGTAAAACTGGAATGATATTATAGGCTACGTTTCAGGTCTAATAACACGAGGCAATGCATTTCACACTAATAAAAACGTTATTGCAAACAAGATAAGTCAAGTTTTGAAATCTTCGCAGACAGATGTGACCGCGTGTCACATAGCCTAATGTTGTGCTTTCGTCTAAGTGCAAACTATTATTGCGCAAATAATGAAGTAGCTTGTTTGCCAAAAAAACGTTTTTCAGAGATAAAGACCGTTTACATTTCTTCACAAATGTATCAGTAATAGGTTGAAATGAAGGCCCGTCTTAGCCTACTTTTGCAACACGTCGAGTACACAAAAATCGCCCCTTTTTCATCAGCTTGCAGAAGCTCTTCTAAGGAGACAGACAAACTCACCTCTGGTGAAGGACTAAGGCTTCAATAGACCGACAAAATCCTGAGTATTCAATGCTTTCAGGTTATCCAAGCTGTAAACTAAACGACTATATTTCATGTACCCTTGTCACCTCCAATGTTCTCGTGAAGCCTGTTAGAACGGACATGAGTGAAAAAACCGTGCAATTGAGACCGTAAGGCGATTTGTGAAGACATTCAATATGGCCGTCGGACTAGTCGAGGCCAGGCGTGGTTGATTTAATATGTGGGGGTACCCGCTCTGCTCAGTAGCAGCGATGAGAACTCCCCCAACTTTAAAATAGAGTATTCTAACAGTGTTGGTGGGTGTACTCCATGCTGCCATAGTTGTGTGTACAATATATGATACTAAATGGAGGGAGAAAATCAACATTCCAAATCCTACGAATTGCCCTGAAGCCAGGTTGCACACACACACCTTGTCCTTCTAAGTTATCTCCATTTATTCCAGTGGATCAAATATAGTCTATGGAGTATGCATGATAAATAGAACAATAACATGGGGAAAGTCAGTACACAAAGGGAAACAGTATCTATATTAGTTATATTATATCATAACGAACATGGTATCAGTTTTGTCTCAAATAAGGACTCTCACAAATAAAGACTATGTCTGCTATGATGTCTGTGAATACTTCTCTCATACCTGCTTTGTAAAACACTGAACCCTTTTCCATTAAGTCTTTGTCTTCACAGAGCATCACAGAAACATTGGTGGGAAAAGTACCCAATTGTCATACTTGAGTAAAAGTAAAGACACCGTAATAGAAAATGACTCAAGTAAAAGTCAGCCAGTAAAATTCTACTTGAGTAAAAGTCAAGGGAATTTGGTTTAAAATATACTTAAGAATCAAAAGTAAATGTAATTACTAAAATATACTTAAGTATCAAAAGTCAAAGTAAAAATAATTTCAAATTTCTTATATTAAGCAAACCACACGGCACCATTTTATTTTTTATTTTAGTTACAGAAAGCCAGAGGCAGACTCCAACATTCAGACATCATTTACAAACGAAGCATGTGTGTTTAGTGAGTCTGCCAGATCAGGGGCAGTAGAGATGACCAGGGATTTTCTGTTTATAAGTGCGTGAATTAAACCATTTTCCTGACCTGCTAAGCATTCAAAATGTAACGAGTACTTTTGGGTGTCAAGGAAAATGTATTGAGTAAAAAGTACAATATCTTCTTAAGGAATGTAGTGAAGTAAAAGTAAAAGTAGTCAAAGATACCCTAAAAAACTACTTAAGTAGTACTTTAAAGTATTTTTACTGAAGTACTTTACACCACTGCTCACAAATAACTCTCCCTCACTCAATAATCTTCCAAGGCAATGCAATGAATTCAAACATGAGAGTTACACATTATGGATCAATTTATAACACTTATAATGTTCAGCTCTGTGAAGATGTTTGTTTAAATTTCATCAGTTGGTTTTGTTAGGCTATATTTGCCGTGAGCCTAAATGGGTATACTCTTGAAAAAGTTAAGAATTCCATGTTGCATTCCCTGATCCGTCTTTACTAACACATAACTTTGCATGCTACGTCATCTAGTGGACACAAACTGTTATTACACTAAGGAGACACGAAGAAGTGTCTCTTCTAAAACACTGGTTTAGACATTTCCTTGACCACGCAATTAAGCATAACTTGATGTTTCAGAGATTTACTGGTTTGGGTGAGCAGCAATCAAAGCATTTTGTATTCCATCAACAGCGGGAGTGCTAGTACCAGTTAGAATTGTAGATCTTAGTTCTCAGAAATTATTTCTTAATTCTAAATTCACTTTATTATTGGGGTCAGCAGTGGGTCTACATTCTCTCAGCTGAGACTCTTTGTTTCCTGATGAATTGCTGGGTTCTTGCTGATTCAGTATGTGGGTACTTCCTGAAAAACTGCACAATCTGGGGTAATCTCAGTAACCTTTTTATTTTATTTATTTTTTATTTCACCTTTATTTAACCAGGTAGGCTAGTTGAGAACAAGTTCTCATTTGCAACTGCGACCTGGCCAAGATAAAGCATAGCAGTGTGAACAGACAACACAGAGTTACACATGGAGTAAACAATAAACAAGTCAATAATACAGTAGAAAAAAAAGAGTCTATATACATTGTGTGCAAAAGGCATGAAGAGGTAGGCGAATAATTACAATTTTGCAGATTAACACTGGAGTGATAAATGATCAGATGGTCATGTACAGGTAGAGATATTGGTGTGCAAAAGAGCAGAAAAGTAAATAAATATAAACAGTATGGGGATGAGGTAGGTAATATTGGGTGGGCTATTTACCGATAGACTATGTACAGCTGCAGCGATCGGTTAGCTGCTCAGATAGCAGATGTTTGAAGTTGGTGAGGGAGATAAAAGTCTCCAACTTCAGCGATTTTTGCAATTCGTTCCAGTCACAGGCAGCAGAGAACTGGAACGAAAGGCGGCCAAATGAGGTGTTGGCTTTAGGGATGATCAGTGAGATACACCTGCTGGAGCGCGTGCTACGGGTGGGTGTTGCCATCGTGACCAGTGAACTGAGATAAGGCGGAGCTTTACCTAGCATGGACTTGTAGATGACCTGGAGCCAGTGGGTCTGGCGACGAATATGTAGCGAGGGCCTAACCTAACATGAAAGTACTCTGTTATAACAGGAATCTTGAAGTCATACCTATAGATATTCCGTGGAAAGTAAGCAATTTAGACTTGGCCATGAATAAGATTTCCAAATTCGTAAAGTTGGATTTTAAAGGCCTATCAAACCTAAAAATCTCTCAAGTGGATGATTGAGACAAAAAGGCTTCTCAACAGTTTTTACCCCCAAGCCACAAGACTTCTGAACAGGTAACCAATGGTTACCCGGACTATTTGCATTGTGTGCCACCCCCAACCCCTCTTTTACGCTGCTGCTACGCTCTGTTTATCTTATATGCATAGTCACTTTAACCATACATCCATGTACATACTACCTCAATTGGCCCGACCAACCAGTGCTCCCGCATTGGCTAACTGGGTTATCTGCATTGTGTCCCACCTCCCGCCAACCCCTCCTTTTACGCTACTGCTACTCTCTGTTCATCATATATGCATAGTCACTTTAACTATACCTACATGTACATACTACCTCAATAAGCCTGACTAACCGGTGCCTGTGTATAGCCTTGCTACTCTTATTTTCAAATGTATTTTTACTGTTGTTTTATTTCTTTACTTACCTACACAGACACACACACACACACACACACACACCTTTTTTTTTTGCACTATTGGTTAGAGCCTGTAAGTAAGCATTTCACTGTAAAGTCTACACCTGTTGTATTCGGCGCACGTGACAAATAAACTTTGATTTGATTGTGCTCTTGGACACCTAGAAGCTCTTCGGGAGCTGGGTTTGGCTCATAACAGATTCACAACCTTGGCAGACCATTTGTTTCAGGGCCTGGCCAACCTCTCCCTGCTACATCTGGACAACAACCTCATTGCAACCGTCAGCTCCTCATCCTTTTAGCCTCTCTCCAGTTTGAAGACAGTGAATTTAACCAAGAACAACCTTTATATGGTTGGCTGCCTAGAAGGCAACCCATAGACTTGCTCCCACAAAATGTCCAATGCTTGGTCGTGACAGTCGGCCGTGGCCTGGAACCCCTCCATCATACTGCGAAGCAACTCCTCGTGCCTACCAATGGTGGCTCCTTGGGAGGAGATAGTGCAGCGTAGCTGGTCCAAGTCTGCTGGGTCAGTCGTGGCCAGTTCGTACTATCAGGAATCAAGTTAAGACCCAGATACAGACTGTCAAAGTAACAATGTTTATTGTGGCAACAGGGACAGGCAAAGACAGGTCAAGGCAGGCAGGGGTCAAAAATCCAGGGTAAGGCAAAGGTACTGGACAGCAGGCGGTCTCAGGGTCAGGCAGAGTTCTGTAATCCAGAGGTGGAGCAAAGGTACAGGACAGCAGGCGGTCTCAGGGTCAGGCAGAGTTCAGTAATCCAGAGGTGGAGCAACGGTACAGGACAGCAGGCGGTCTCAGGGTCAGGCAGAGTTCAGTAATCCAGAGGTGGAGCAAAAAAAAAATTACACATACACATAATTCAATCATAACTTGATTACAAATTACGTCATAAAGGAAAACGTCCCTAGCGGGCGGAACAGATATGACAGCTTGTTACACAAAGGAAAGGGGCTGGGTTTGAGTGAAAGAGCGGGAAGACTGAGGAACAAAGGGAAGAAGTGGTGCTATCGTAAATACAGTATCTTATGCATTCTTAATTACCGCTCATTTGGAAAAGGAAATGCAATAAATATTTACTCTGAGCTGTGCTTCGGTAGGTTGGTGGTAGATGGAAGGCTGTGTTGCCCAACCAAGTCCTTTGAAGAATGTCTCTGGTGGTCAATTGGATACGTTGTAGTAACGTCGTTGTGTGGTAGACGGGATACTCTGTCTGTTCCTTCCTAACCTGCTAACTCAACGGCTAGGAGGTATCACTTCTGTAGTGAATAAGAGTTCAAAGTTTATACCATTCGCAACAAAAGCTCACGCTGATGTCGGCTTCGTTCTGTAGTTATTATCTGAACCATTCTGACATAGGACCGTCGTCCTACATCCCCGGAACAGAAAGTTCTATTGTCGTCAAGGGCTTATATAGGAAGGGAGAGGAGGGCGTGTTTGAAAAGTTTTATAGCCCATGTCCCTTCACAGGGGCGGGCCACTGATTGAGCAGAGCCCTATCTTATGAAAACCCACATCTCACATTTTAGAAGCTAAAATCACATTTCATCCCATCACAAATAATTTCATATTCAAACATTTAAATTGAACAACAATTCCATGTGAATCCGATAACTCTGATGTGTAGACTTTCCACATAGAGTTTATGTCATCTGATCATTGATGAGAATGTCTCAGATGACAACCGAACTGACATCATATTCATTAAGTACCACCGCATATGTTCAATTGTTCGGATTACCAGAATATAGTTAATTTCCCCCCACCTTCTGATGTTTCCAGAATCTCTATGTTAACCAAGGGGTTTGCAAATGTAACCTCACTAGGGTAGAGAGAGGAAAAAGGGGGGAAGAGGTATTTATGACTGTCATAAACCTACCCCCAGGCCAACGTCATGACATAGGGAAGATGGGTGACACCTGGAGGGGGGAGGAGACAAGCACAAGGACAGGTGAAACAGATCAGGGTGTGACAGTCACAAGGGACTTTCTCATCTACCTATCAACTTTCTTGAAGGTCTGAAATCTTCATTGGGATTCCAGGCAGGGATTCTTAATATTAAGGAGCTGTACTTAGACATATTAATTCACACACCCCGGTTGTGGTTCCTTGAGATCAGTAAGAATGAGTTCACAGTCCTCACTCCAAAGCTGTTTCACCCAATCTCAAGGCTCAACAGACTGTATCTGTCCAAAGGCCGACTTCAGTCCTTAGATTTCCTCATAGGAGCAAACCTCAGCAGAGTCACTTTCTTGCAGGTGAGAAAGAACAACATAACAGTAGTCAATGAGACAATAAGTTGCGTTCTTTCCCTGCCTTGACATACCTGGACATGCAAGATAATCATTTTACCTGTGGCTACAGCAATGTTTGGTTTGTCCAGTGGATGGAGAACGACAAGCAAACACAGGTTGTTGGCTCCACAGAGTTTACCTACAACTATCTTGCCGAGCTAATGGGCACCAAGCTGTTGGATGTTGAGCTTCAGTTCTGTACAGTACACTTAGGACTTTACTACTGCATCTCTTCCACTTCTCTGGTCCTCCTCACCCTGATAGCATCCTTTGCCTACCACTTCCTGAAATGGCAGGTAATAGACGGCTATTACCTCTTCTTGGCTTTCCTCCATGACACCAAGCAAAGGAATAAGCACATGCCTCGTGGATGTCAGTATGATGCCTTAATCTCCTACAACGTCTACGATGAGCCCTGGGTCCTGAAGGAGCTTCTGCCAGAGCTGGAGGGAGAGCAGAGCTGGAAGCTGTGCCTCTACCACCGGGACTTCCAACCAGGCAAACCAATCATAGACAACATCATGGACGCCATCTACGGAAGCCGCAAGACCATCTGTGTGATCAGCCACCGCTACCTGAAGAGTGAGTGGTGCTCCCGGGAGATCCAGGTGGCCAGCTTCCAGCTCTTTGATGAGCAGAAGGACGTCCTGATTCTGGTGTTCCTGGAGGAGATCCCAACCCACCAGCTGTCACTCTACCACCGGATGAGGAGCTGGTGAAGAGACACACCTACCCGAGTTGGCTCAGAGCTGGGGAGCACACCAGGGTCTTCTGGCAGCAACTACGGTTGGCTTTAGAGACCAAGGACGGCCCTGCTGAAGAAAATCCCATCCTCTCTGGGGTGGAGGCACTGTGACTGTGACAACTTGATTTGAAACAACCATCACATTCTGAACCTTTTCTTTACATCTGCATGGGAATATCATTAAGAAATGCTTATACATAATTAGCCAGTTCATGATCACATTTACCTGTAAGACTTATTTTTGCTGGTCATACTGTAGAATTACTCATCTGAATGTGTTACTTGATTTTTCCTGTATCTTAATTATCTCATGAATGAATGCAATATAATCATACTATTTCAGTTTCTTTGTATCTTTTTAATTCAACTCATCTCTGTCATACACAAATATTCAACAAAAATGTGATAAAATATTATTTGAACCTTAAAAAACATTGTTTGGGTGACTTGTGAGTTGTGGTGTCAAGTTAAAGTAACTGCCCAGTGTTTCCAGATTTCTATGAAATATGTCCTATAATTCATTTCAATATGAGATAGTTTTCCTTCCACATTTAAAAAAAAATGAAGTATGTTTAAATGCAGATTTTCTGTGTTGGGAAGGATGTGTGGGTACCCCAACACAACAGAATGGTTTTGGCATATACTGATCATTACAAATATGAGTGCGATTAGAACACTGATGATATCATCCTCTATGAGGAAATAGCAAGCATTTTTGAAACGGTCTGTTTGAGATAAAAAAATTACCTGGGATTTCGGAAGTGTTTTTTCTCAAATGTATGCTTTGGCCACAGAAAAGAGTATAGGATGAGTCAACATTATTTGGGTATGAGTTAACAGAAAACCTTTACTGGACAGTTACTTTAACATGTGATTATACGTTTTGATGTTGTCCATTGAGAACAGATGATCACAGTTGTTATTCTTCGAAAAGGTATCCAACATAAACTGACTCCTATTCGACACAGCGCATCATGTCTGGGGTGATTGTTTTAGGCTCTTGGAGCATCCTGCTGAAAGCCAGGAGCCTGGGGGTCTCGTAGTGGTAGTACTCAGAGCCCACATACACTTTGACTCCATCACGGCCACACATGCCTGCCTCGATACCGGAGATGGGCAGTGGGGCCTCACTGGCTACTACCCTAGGGGTGGCAGACAGGTCAATGTCCAGCATCTTCCGTCCTGTAGGGGGAAATAGAGACAGGAAAATAGTTTTTCACTGAGTGTGTTAAAGGTTCCCAAAGATGACTCCACGTTTGCCCCGCAGGTCTTGTGGCATGTCAGGCCTCTCCAGCAGGGTGAGGTAATGAGTCATTAAAGGTTCAATGCAGCTGTTTATTTAAAAAAAAAATTAACATCAAATCATTTCTGACACAGGAAAATCAGAATTTTTGTGAATATTGATGTAAAAAGAGCAACACTTTTTTTTTTGATAGATTTGAATGTCCTCAAGTTCAATGTCCAATTAGTTACCTTGAATAATGTGCACAATATGGTGATCTGCACAAACAAAGGCTGCGTTCACAGGCCCTTCGATGCCCAGCTCCGCATTCAGGCTTTTAGGGTAGCCCTCAATCAGAGTGGAGGGAGCTGCTGATTTGTAGATGTAAACTTGGTCGCCCTGTCAACCGGAAATGGTGGTATTCAGGTGTGTTTTATGTGCCATGGGACAAACAGAGGCATGATGATGTAACAAACAGTTGACTGAATGAAAGTCATTTTCTATATACTCAAATCAAATCCATTTTTGTTGTTGTCACATCCTTCGTAAACAAGTTGTAGACTAACAGTGAAACATTTACTTATGGGTCATTTTCCATCAATGCAGAGTAAAAGTGACACGGGGAGTAAATACATTGAATAACAATAAAGAGTAAAAAATAACATCAGGGACTACAAGTACTGAGTTGATGTGCAGGGGTACGAGGTCATTGAGGTAGCCATGTGCATATACTGTAGGTAGGGGTACTGTAGTGAGTAAAGCTCTGAACATGTTATTTATCGCAAGTGAAGTCCCTGTCTTCCCCTACATCCTGTAACCTTTGACCCACCTTGATAATGTAGATCTTGTCACTGTAGGAGAAGACTGCGTCCACGCCGTTGGTCACTTCCTTCCAGGTTCTGGCAATGGGGAAGGTATGTTTACCATCACGATGGGTGTCTAGACGCATATAATTATGACCTGAGGAAGTGGGACGGAGGTGAAAATTGGCAACTGTCTAATGCGAGTTGTGCGCACAATTGAACACAAAGGCTTAGTTCTTACCAGTGAAGGCATAGGTTTTGCCTGAGTCGTCTGAGGTGATGGCATCCAATGTCACTTCACTGCATTTGGGAACATTTGCCTCACCGCCATGGCCTACAATCCAACAGTAACATGTCTCAACACAATCCAACAGCTTTTTTTCCCTGAAATGGTGTTGTTATTACCATTCACCATTCATCTGTTCAATCTCACACCATGCACACTGGGCAGAGGAGGCTGGTGGGATGAGCTACAGGAGGACACACTTATTGTAATGGCTGGAATGGAATAAATGGAATGGAGTTAAACATGTGGTTTCTATATGTTTGATGTGTTGATGATACCGTTCCATTTATACCATTCCAGCCATTACAATGAGCCCATCCTCCTACAGCTCTTTCCACCAGCCTCCTCTGACAATGAACTTATTTTGATAAAGGAGGAAGGGTAACATCCTTTGCATGGTTCTCTTACCGAAATTGGGGCAACTCATGAAGTAGTGCCTGGAGTCCTTAGGGTACACTCCATTCACCTCCCCAGATATAGGGTGGAACCGGGTGAAGTTATGACCATGGAAACAGTAGTATTGCTCCAGCCAACGGAAGGCCGACGTACAGTTGGGCAGGTGGGCCCACTGTCTCTCCTTTACTGACTGCGTGGCGATGTCATAGTTGTACACTACTTCTCCTGTGAGAGAGGAAACATATGCTAGGCAGCACACACCAAGACTAGAAAACTTGATATCCATAACACATTTCCTGGTATGTTGTCTGTGAATAAATTATAAATGTTTAGGGCCTCCCGGGTGGCGCAGTGGTTAAGGGCGCTGTACTGCAGCGCCAGCTGTGCCATCAGAGACTCTGGGTTTGCGCCCAGTCTCTATCGTAACTGGCCGTTACTGGGAGGTCCGTGGGGCGACGCACAATTGGCCTAGCGTCGTCCGGGTTAGGGAGGGCTTGGCCGGTAGGGATGTCCTTGTCTCATCGCACACCAGCGACTCCTGTGGCGGGCCGGGCGCAGTGCGCGCTAACCAAGGTTGCCAGGTGCAGGGTGTTTCCTCCGACACATTGGTGCGGCTGGCTTCCGGGTTGGCTGCGCCCTGTGTTAAGAAGCAGTGTGGCTTGGTTGGGTTGTGTATCGGAGGACGCATGACTTTCGACCTTCGTCTCTCCCGAGCCCGTACGGGAGTTGTAGCGATGAGACAAGATAGTAGCTACTAAAAACAATTGGATACCACGAAAAAGGGGTAAAAATAAATAAATAAAATGTATAAATGTTTATAGCAACAAACCAGAGAAATGTTCATTATGGTCTTATGTGGGGCATCAAAGGGTTAACAGGCTTACCCTTGAAGAATATGACAGAGTCTGAGTTACACTCTCCCTTGGGGCACTCCACCGCAGCGTCCACGTGGCTGGGCACCCCTGGGAAGTCCAGCTGGATGTCCTTGGGGTAGCCCTCCTCCAGACTGTGGTTATAGTAGCTGAAAACCTTATCGTCCTGTAATTGAGGAGGGATGGAGAATACGGAGTATACTAAGTGAATGCTGTCAGAGGTGTCATATACCCCCAAAATCTGAGGGTGCACAAAGTATGTGAGGATGGCAGGGGGGTGGTCCGAAGTTGGAGAATTTAAAATTTTTCAAACACCTGCACAGCCTTTTTCTGCAATCTAGAGCCATAATCATTATGCTTAATTATTTGTAAAAAAATGTTTCTTTTTCTGCATATCTAAGCATATCTCAAGCTTTCTGTCTGTTCCTGACTGATGGTTATTTTTTTTAGAAACTAAATATGCTTCTCCGCATCTCTGCTAAAATCTGGGTAAAAGATTGAAGGAATGTGAGTCTTATTCAGTACATTTAGTTATTGCTTGCTTTTATAAAGTCTACCAACCTTGCTAGCACGCATGCTAGATAAGATAGTTCGACAAGCTAGCTACTCCAACTTGATTGATAGCCTGTAATGGCTTCTTGCTAGCTAGTTATGCGGTTGGGAGATTGGGAGCCTATCTGGGCTAGCTAAAGCCACCTTCATAAAGTTGCTAGGTGGCTAGCAGCATGACAGAGAAACAACAACCAATTTTTTTTTTTAATAAATCAAAATAAATCTCATATATATAGTATGTCTTTTTTTACAGGACAAATCTGAGAGGGCACATGCTACTATGCCACCTATGGGAACACATGATTGCATAACTTGACTTTTAAAAAGATTGCCCAAGCTGATGAGTCACTAGTAAAACTACGTGTTAAAGTTCCCTATTCATATGGATATCGACTACATCATTGATATTGACAGTACCAGGAAAAAGTAGATGTGATCATGTTTTTCTTTGTTGTGCATGCGGAAGGCAGCGTCAACATGCCCCAGGTGATGGTAGTTATCTAGCTCCTTGAAGAAGGCACTGGAGACCTGAGCTGGACCCTTGAAGCCGTTCCACAGGTGATCCCCTTAGAGTAGCATAGTTCAGATCTGGGATCAGATATACTCATGGAAATGTAAGCTCTCTCCTTACACAAATATCTAGTACAAACCCACGTTTACAGGTCATGTTAGCCCATATCAAAATACCCACTAACTAATCCACTACACTCTTGAAAATAGGCTTTCAAAAGGGATGTTTGGCTGTCCACATAGGAAAACCCTTTTTAGTTCCAGGTAGAACTCTTTTGGGTTCCATGTAGAACCTTCTGGGAAAGGGTTCTACATGGAAACCCAATAGAGTTCTACGTGGAACCAAAATTATTCTACCTGTAACCAAAAGGGGTTCCTCAAAGGGTTCTCCTATGGGAACAGCCGAAGAACCCTTTTAAGTTCTAGATTGTACCTTTTTTCTAAGAGCGTACCCGTAACCCTAGCCATCCTGATGGGGACATTTCATGACAATGACAAAGCCCACTGTAGGGAGAATGAGGGTAAAAAAAAGACGACTCATAACATGGTTTTAATACCCTTGAAGAAGAAGGTGTGTCCGTTCTCGTCGGGGACGATGGCGTCAAACTCGATGCCGTCACACCGGTCTGGGTTGGCTTTGTGGTGGGCCTGATCCTCGTGGTGGTTGTGGTCATGGTCTAATGGGCCAGTCAGAGTCAAGGTGAGATGCACGTTGAATGACTTTTCATTATTCCAACATTTCTCCACATGAAAGGGTGCGGTGTGGTGATTTGGAAGTCATGCATCCTACTCTCATGTAAAAGCATGTAGGACATGAGTAACGGGCTGAAAGGGAGTTGAATAACACCTGTGCCCGTGACAAGTTGCAACCCTAGTTGTTTGCCTTGCCTAGCACGTCTGGATCAGTCAATGAGTTTTGAGGTCCTACATTTTGACAGGCTGTTAAATGAATATGGATCTTAGACTCACCTGCCATCATTACATCATGGATCCTGCGTAGAAAAAAAAGCAGACATTATTCATCATAAACCATAATGTCCTCATTCTGATGAGACATGAGTCAGGTCATAGAGATGGGAAATGAGATAATACACTGCACACCATAACGCCACCCTCTGGGTAGACAGACCAATATTGATGCTGTAGTATACACAGCCCTATTCCAAATAGAGCAGCTCAAAGGGACACCTGATTGATATGAAGGGGATCTGTAATGATGAGGTAACGGGGTGAATCAGTGACAGAAGTGCTGAGGTACACAAATGACTTTGACCACTCTTTGTGTGTTTGGGTTATTGATCCTGCCTTGACCTCTGTGACATTGCAAACAAACTTATGGAACTAACCCAGCCAATGTGGGGGAGCATAGTATCCAATTGGGTTGCGTAAGACATGTCTTAACACAGCACAGTGAAGCCCATAATGTGTTGAATAAAGTAACAATTCAACAAAGTAAGAACAGAGGCAATTTAGAGGCAGTGTATTTTGCTGTGGCTACCCTGAACATGAATAAGATAACAATAAGATGCAATTTTGGTAGCCCAGCGGTTAAGAGAGTTGGGCCAGTAACCGAAGGTCGCCGACTGGGTGAAAAATCTGTCAATGTGCTGTTGAGCAAAACACTTAACCCTAATTGCTCCTGTAAGTGGCTCTGGATAAGAGCGTCTGCTAAATGACTAACATGTAAATGAAAAGGCTTAGCAGTTGATCAGCAGTACTCACGTTGGAGCAGCATAGCTGAGTGCTAGTGCCAAGCACAGGCAGAGTGTTTGGGAGAGAAGCATCACGTTGAGCGGTCCTCCTCTGGGTCCAGGTACCGAAGAGAGCTGAGCTGAGAAAGGTGCCTGAGCAGGAGCTGACCAGACCTTTTATACTGGATCTGCCTGTGAGGGGGTGGATTTACCAATGTGCCTTTTGTGTGTGGGAGTGTGGGTAGTTCTGCACTTTGTTTACTGAAAGAGCAGCGGGGGGGGGGGGGGGGGGGGGGGGGGGGGGGGGGTAGCAGTTCTGTGCTCTGTTTACTGAAAGTGCAGGGGGAGTGTAGGACTTTTTTCTGTTGCAAAATGATTATTTAGCAGAAACTGTTTTATATATGCATCTCATATAATGCAATCAATATGAGCACATTTAAAAATGAGTTTATATGGCAAATTCTAATAAATATTGAACATGGGATGTTACACATTAACCAGGTTTGGCCAACATCATTGGGTCAGATGAAATATCATTTCCTGGATTCAAGTGGCACACTTTTGGCAAGTTTTAGCCAGGACTTTGGACAAGTGAGTTCATAAAGTAGGAGCACAGAAATCAGAGTCAGACAGGGAGATAAACAGTAGTCTGTGACAGAAGGAGCCTTGCTTATCTTTGATCTATCATTTGAAACGATAGACACTGGATTTCTAAGAAAGAAGTGTTACGGTGAGTGAATGAGGACCCAAAAGCGAACTAACTTAAACAGAGCTTCTTTAATAACCAAACATAGGTAGGCTCAGATAGACCGGCAGATTCCGACAGGACAGGACAAGGTTACAGCAAACATGACGACAGTCTGGTTCAGGCATGAATGACACAAACAAACAAGAATCCGACAAGGACAGGAGCAGAAACAGAGAGAGATATAGGGACCTAATCAGAGGGAAAAAAGGGAACAGGTGGGGAACGGGGTGAATGGGTAGTTAGAGGAGACAAGGGACAGCTGGGGGAAAGCGGGGGAGAACAGGTAACCTAACACGACCAGCAGAGGGAGACAGGGTGAAGGGAAAGGACAGAGACAAGACAACATGACAGTACCCCCCCACTCACCGAGCGCCTCCTGGCGCACTCGAGGAGGAAACCTGGCGGCAACGGAGGAAATCATCAATCAGCGCACGGTCCAGCACGTCCCGAGAGGGAACCCAACTCCTCTCCTCAGGACCGTACCCCTCCCAGTCAACTAGGTACTGATGACCACGGCCCCGAGGACGCATGTCCAAGATCTTACGGACCCTGTAGATAGGTGCGCCCTCGACAAGGATGGGGGGGGGGGGGGGGGAAGACGAGCGGGGGCGCGAAGAACGGGCTTAACACAGGAGACATGGAAGACCGGGTGGACGCGACGAAGATATCGCGGAAGAGAGACTGACGGAAGCCCCAATCAAACGGCAAAACTCCCTCCAAAATTGAGACGTGAATTGCGGACCTCTGTCCGAAACGACGTCTGACGGAAGGCCATGAATTCTGAAAACATTCTCGATGATGATTTGTGCCGTCTCTTTAGCAGAAGGAAGCTTAGCAAGGGGAATGAAATGAGCCGCCTTAGAGAACCTATCGACAACCGTAAGAATAACAGTCTTCCCCGCTGACGAAGGCAGTCCGGTGACAAAATCTAAGGCGATGTGAGACCACGGTCGAGAGGGAATAGGAAGCGGCCTGAGACGGCCGGCAGGAGGAGAGTTACCGGACTTAGTCTGCGCGCAGACCGAACAAGCAGCCACGAAACGACGCGTGTCATGCTCCCGGGTGGGCCACCAGAAACGCTGGCGAATGGAAGCAAGCGTACCCCGAACGCCAGGGTGGCCGGCTAACTTGGCAGAGTGAGCCCACTGAAGAACGGCCAGACGAGTAGGAACGGGAACGAAAAGAAGGTTCCTAGGACAAGCGCGCGGCGACGGAGTTTGAGTGAGTGCTTGCTTTACCTGCCTCTCAATTCCCCAGACAGTCAACCCGACAACACGCCCCTCAGGGAGAATCCCCTCGGGGTCAGTGGAGGCTACTGAAGAACTGAAGAGACGAGACAAAGCATCAGGCTTGGTGTTCTTAGAGCCCGGACGATAAGAAATCACGAACTCGAAACGAGCGAAAAACAGCGCCCAACGCGCCTGACGCGCATTAAGTCGTTTGGCAGAACGGATGTACTCAAGGTTCCTATGGTCAGTCCAAACGACAAAAGGAACGGTCGCCCCCTCCAACCACTGTCGCCATTCGCCTAGGGCTAACCGGATGGCGAGCAGTTCGCGGTTACCCACATCATAGTTACGTTCCGACGGCGACAGGCGATGAGAAAAATACGCGCATGGGTGGACCTTGTCGTCAGAGAGGGAGCGCTGAGAAAGGATGGCTCCCACTCCCACCTCTGACGCGTCAACCTCGACAACGAACTGTCTAGAGACGTCAGGTGTAACAAGGATAGGAGCGGATGTAAAACGATTCTTGAGGAGATCAAAAGCTCCCTGGGCGGAAACGGACCACTTAAAGCACGTCTTGACAGAAGTAAGGGCTGTGAGAGGAGCTGCCACCTGACCGAAATTACGGATGAAACGACGATAGAAGTTCGCGAAGCCGAGAAAGCGCTGCAGCTCGACGCGTGACTTAGGGACGGGCCAATCAATGACAGCTTGGACCTTAGCGGGATCCATCTTAATGCCTTCAGCGGAAATAACAGAACCGAGAAATGTGACGGAGGAGGCATGAAAAGTGCACTTCTCAGCCTTCACAAAAAGACAATTCTCTAAAAGGCGCTGGAGGACACGTCGAACGTGCTGAACATGAATCTGGAGTGACGGTGAAAAAATCAGGATATCGTCAAGGTAAACGAAAACAAAGATGTTCAGCATGTCTCTCAGGACATCATTGACTAATGCCTGAAAGACAGCTGGAGCGTTAGCGAGGCCGAAAGGAAGAACCCGGTATTCAAAGTGCCCTAACGGAGTGTTAAACGCCGTCTTCCACTCGTCCCCCTCCCTGATGCGCACGAGATGGTAAGCGTTACGAAGGTCCAACTTAGTGAAAAACCTGGCTCCCTGCAGGATCTCGAAGGCTGAAGACATAAGAGGAAGCGGATAACGATTCTTCACTGTTATGTCATTCAGCCCTCGATAATCTATGCAGGGGCGCAGAGACCCGTCCTTCTTCTTGACAAAAAAAAACCCCGCTCCGGCGGGAGAGGAGGAGGGGACTATGGTACCGGCGTCAAGAGCTACAGACAAATAATCTTCGAGAGCCTTACGTTCGGGAGCCGACAGAGAGTATAGTCTACCCCGGGGGGGGGTGGTTCCCGGAAGGAGATCAATACTACAATCATACGACCGGTGTGGAGGAAGAGAGGTGGCCCTGGACCGACTGAACACCGTGCGCAGATCGTGATATTCCTCCGGCACCCCTGTCAAATCACCAGGCTCCTCCTGTGAAGAAGAGACAGAGGAAACAGGAGGGATAGCAGACATTAAACATTTCACATGACAAGAGACGTTCCAGGAGAGGATAGAATTACTAGACCAATTAATGGAAGGATTATGACAAACTAGCCAGGGATGGCCCAAAACAACAGGTGTAAAAGGTGAACGAAAAATTAAAAAAGAAATGGTTTCACTATGATTACCAGAAACAGTGAGGGTTAAAGGTAGCGTCTCACGCTGAATCCTGGGGAGAGGACTACCATCCAGGGCGAACAAGGCCGTGGGCTCCTTTAACTGTCTGAGAGGAATGTCATGTTCCCGAGCCCAGGTCTCGTCCATAAAACAGCCCTCCGCCCCAGAGTCTATTAAGGCACTGCAGGAAGCTGACGAACCGGTCCAGCGTAGATGGACCGACAAGGTAGTGCAGGATCTTGAAGGAGAGACAGGAGTAGTAGCGCTCACCAGTAGCCCTCCGCTTACTGACGAGCTCTGGCCTTTTACTGGACATGAAGTGACAAAATGACCAGCGGAACCGCAATAGAGACAGAGGCGGTTGGTGATTCTCCGTTCCCTCTCCTCAGTCGAGATGCGGATACCTCCCAGCTGCATGGGCTCAGCACCCGAGCCGGCAGAGGAAGATGGTAGTGATGCGGAGAGGGAGGCGACGGAGAGCGCGAGCTCCTTTCCACGAGCTCGGTGACGTTGATCAACCCGTCGCTCAATGCGAATAGCGAGTTCAATCAAGGAATCCACGCTGGAAGGAACCTCCCGGGAGAGAATCTCATCCTTTACCTCTGCGCGGAAACCCTCCAGAAGACGAGCGAGCAAGGCCGGCTCATTCCAGCCACTGGAGACAGCAAGAGTGCGAAACTCAATAGAGTAGTCTGTTATGGATCGATTGCCTTGACATAGGGAAGACAGGGCCCTGGAAGCCTCCTCCCCAAAAACAGATCGATCAAAAACCCGTATCATCTCCTCCTTAAAGTCTTGATACTGGTTAGTACACTCAGCCCTTGCCTCCCAGATTGCCGTGCCCCACTCACGAGCCCGTCCAATAAGGAGAGATATGACGTAGGCGACACGAGCAGTGCTCCTGGAGTAAGTGTTGGGCTGGAGAGAAAACACAATATCACACTGGGTGAGGAACGAGCGGCATTCAGTGGGCTCCCCAGAGTAACACGGCGGGTTATTGATTCTGGGCTCCGGAGATTCGAAAGCCCTGGAAGTGGCCGGTGGATCGAGGCGGAGATGGTGAACCTGTTCTGTGAGGTTGGAGACTTGGGTGGCCAGGGTCTCAACGGCATGTCGAGCAGCAGACAATTCCTGCTTGTGTCTGCCTAGCATCGCTCCCTGGATCTCGACGGCTGAGTGGAGAGGATCCGAGGTCGCTGGGTCCATTCTTGGTCGGATTCTTCTGTTACGGTGAGTGAATGAGGACCCAAAAGCGAACTAACTTAAACAGAGCTTCTTTAATAACCAAACATAGGTAGGCTCAGATAGACCGGCAGATTCCGACAGGACAGGACAAGGTTACAGCAAACATGACGACAGTCTGGTTCAGGCATGAATGACACAAACAAACAAGAATCCGACAAGGACAGGAGCAGAAACAGAGAGAGATATAGGGACCTAATCAGAGGGAAAAAAGGGAACAGGTGGGGAACGGGGTGAATGGGTAGTTAGAGGAGACAAGGGACAGCTGGGGGAAAGCGGGGGAGAAAAGGTAACCTAACACGACCAGCAGAGGGAGACAGGGTGAAGGGAAAGGACAGAGACAAGACAACATGACAAGAAGTCAAAATAAAGAACAAGTACATTGCAACCTCTATCACTCCAGTGTTAATTTGCTAAATTGTACTTACTTTGCTACTATGACCTATTTATTGCCTTACCTCCTTATTTAATTTGCACACACTGTATATAGACTTTTTCTATTGTGTTATTGACTGTACGTTTGTTTATTCCATGTGTAACTCTGTTTGTGTCGCACTGCTTTGCTTTATCTTGGCCAGGTCGCAGGTGTAAATGAGAACTTGTTCTTAACTGGCCAAATAAAGGTGAAATAATTGTATTATTATTTATTTTTTTAAATAAAGATTTAAACCCAATCCAAATGTTTTTCGAGGTGTCAGTCTCATGATACATGTATTCAATTTTACTGAGTCATTACCATAGCGTAGGCTATGACACATGACTGTATTTCACAACATAACTACTGGGGATAGACAGCATTTCAAAAGCTTTTAGACTTCAACCTTACAAAACAAATGTGCAGTCAGACTGCAGTGTACAATAACTGCAGTACATTGTAGTATAACTGTAGTTAGAGTGCAGTATAACTGCAGTATGCTGCAAATACTGTGTCCAAAATACCATTTTCTTTTTACTGCAGTAATTTTGCAGCATAACTGCAGTTACAATGCAGTATAACTGCAGTTCAAACGCAGTACACTGCAGTTATTTTGCAATTACTGCATCCAAAATACTACAATAGACTGCAGTTACTGCACTTTTAGTTTTAAAATTACAGCAACATCACATACCCTGTTGTTACACATGATATAAAATTGCCAATTTTGTAAAAGTTAGTTTATTTTGTGAGTAATCACCTACTCATAACAACAGCAATTTCAATTTTCATTGAAATACCTTAACCTTAACCCCTACCCTTACCCTAGCCCTAACCTTAACCCTTACCTGACCCTAACCTTAACCTTAACCTTAACCCCTACCCTTACCCTAGCCCTAACCTTAACCCTTACCTAACCCTAACCTTAACCTTAACCTTAACCTTAACCCCTACCCTTACCCTAGCCCTACCCTTAACCCTTACCTAACCCTAACCTTAACCTCTACCTTTACCCTAGCCCTAACCTTAACCCTTACCTAACCCTAACCTTAACCTTAACCCCTACCCTTACCCTAGCCCTAACCTTAACCCTTACCTAACCCTAACCTTAACCTTAACCTCTACCCTTACCCTAGCCCTAACCTTAACCCTTACCTAACCCTAACCTAACCCTAACCTTAACCTTAACCCCTACCCTTACCCTAGCCCCAACCTTAACCATAACCCTTACCTAACCCTAACCTTAACCCCTACCCTTACTCTAGCCCTAACCCTTACCTAACCCTAACCTTAACCCCTACCCTTACTCTAGCCCTAACACTAACCCTAACCTTAACCCCTACCCTTACTCTAGCCCTAACCCTAACCCTAACCCTTACTTAACCTTAACCCCCACCCTTACCCTAGCCCTAACCTTAACCATAACCCTTACCTAACCCTAACCTTAACCCTACCCTTACTCTAGCCCTAACCCTAACCCTTACTTAACCTTAACCCCTACCCTTACCCTAGCCCTAACCTTAACCATAACCCTTACCTAACCCTAAACTTTACCCCTACCCCTACCCTTACTCTAGCCCTAACCCTAACCCCAACCCCTACCTAACCTTAACCTTAACCCCTACCCTTACTATAGCCTTAACCTTAACCATAACCCTTACCTAACCCTAACCTTGACCCCTACCCTTACTCTAGCCCTAACCCTAACCCTTACTTAACCTTAACCCCTACCCTTACCCTAGCCCTAACCTTAACCATAACCCTTACCTAACCCTAACCTTTACCCCTACCCCTACCCTTACTCTAGCCCTAACCCTAACCCCAACCCCTACCTAACCTTAACCTTAACCCCTACCCTTACTCTAGCCTTAACCTTAACCATAACCCTTACCTAACCCTAACCTTAACCCTTACCTGACCCTAACCTTAACCCCTACCCTTACCCTGGCCCTAACCTTAACCATAACCCTTACCTAACCCTAACCTTAACCCCTACCCTTACTCTAGCCCTAACCCTAACCCTTACCTAACCCCAACCCTAACCCCTACCCTTACCCTAGCCCTACCCTTAACCCTTACCTAACCCTAACCTTAACCTCTACCCTTACCCTAGCCCTAACGTTAACCCTTACCTAACCCTAACCTAACCCTAACCTTAACCTTAACCCCTACCCTTACCCTAGCCCCAACCTTAACCATAACCCTTACCTAACCCTAACCTTAACCCCTACCCTTACTCTAGCCCTAACCCTAACCCTAACCTAAACCCCTACCCTTACTCTAGCCCTAACCCTAACCCTTACTTAACCTTAACCCCTACCCTTACCCTAGCCCTAACCTTAACCATAACCCTTACCTAACCCTAACCTTAACCCCTACCCTTACTCTAGCCCTAACCCTAACCCTTACTTAACCTTAACCCCTACCCTTACCCTAGCCCTAACCTTAACCATAACCCTTACCTAACCCTAACCTTTACCCCTACCCCTACCCTTACTCTAGCCCTAACCCTAACCCCAACCCCTACCTAACCTTAACCCTAACCCCTACCCTTACTCTAGCCTTAACCTTAACCATAACCCTTACCTAACCCTAACCTTAACCCTTACCTAACCCTAACCTTAACCCCTACCCTTACCCTAGCCCTAACCTTAACCATAACCCTTACCTAACGCTAACCTTAACCCCTACCCTTACTCTAGCCCTAACCCTAACCCTAACCCTTACCTAACCCCAACCTTAACCCCTACCCTTACTCTAGCCTTAACCTTAACCATAACCCTTACCTAACCCTAACCTTAACCCTTACCTAACCCTAACCTTAACCCTTACCCTAGCCCTAACCTTAACCCTTACCTAACCCTAACCTTAACCCCTACCCTTACTCTAGCCTTAACCTTAACCATTACCCTTACCTAACCCTAACCTTAACCCTACCTTAAACATTTATGGGGTAGGGATGTCCTAAGATTCCCAGATAGCACGGACCCTTAATTTTGTGTTATATGGTGTAAATAATTCACTGCTCTCTACACTGTAGCAGCTATTAAAATACAATTATGCTTCTGCTAAATATAGTTTTGCTATATACAGCTATACTTCACACGTTTCATATGGTTCATTATCAAACCATGATTATCACATTTAAGGCAATGGGCAAATTAAAAACAAGCTAAAACATTAGCTGCAAATGAAATTGTTCTCTGTGGTAATAAAGATGTAACCTTCTCTACTGTTCTCCACAACTATATACAGTGTCTTCTTTCACAATTTGTACCCTACATTGTAACTATGATTCAACTTTTCTAGAAGAACATGAAATTCTCAACATTCTCAAAATTCTCAAAGTAGTTGTTATTTACTGAAATCTGCATCGGTGTTCACTAGTGAATGCCTACTTCTTCACCTGTCCATCCTCATCTTGACAAGTTCACCCCTCCAATGCCTGACTTGTATTGATAGATCTTGATACAGTGGTTCATGCTGTCTGACACCACAAGCTGGCCCTCTGGCAGCAGGGCCAGGCCTCGGGGGCTGCTCAGTCCCTGGGTAACAAGTGGCCAGCCTAGGCCCTTGGCAGGGTACAGCAGGACACGATGCAACCTGCCCCAGTCTGCCACCAGAACATCCCCATCACTGTCGATGCTGAGGCCCCAGGGGCAGGCCAGGACGGGCCCCATGCCGGAGCACACCCCCAGGACACGGATGGTGTTCCAGCCAGGTTCCAGCACTCGGATGCAAGGCGCACGACCAGTCTCATTGCCCCGCTCAGACACAGCCATCAGTCCAGAGGTCAGGCAGGCAGCCACTAGATAGGGCCTGTGGAATCCTGTGATTATGGTGCGCTCCAGCCTGGCGCCTGTCTTGGGGTCCAGCATCAGGGCAGTTAGAGTTCCACGCTTGATGTCGGCCACCAGGAACTCATCCAGACGGGTGACGGTCACTCCCCTGGGTGCATCTAACTCTTCATGGGTGGATCCTATCCCGTTACCCCCGAAGGTCTGGAGGAGGCGTCCATGACGGCTGAACACCAACATGGCACGCTCTGCAGCACAGGTCAGCACAATAAGGCCCTTGTTGTTCACAGCCACATCAAAGTAGTTGCAGATGTGGGCGGATCTCTCAGTTCCGGTAGGGGACACCTGCTGCACAACATACTTCTGAAGGTCGGTCACCTGAATTCGGGCATTTCCACAGTCCACCACAAAAAGCTGCCCTTTGACAGTGGCGTGGAGCCCGCTGGGCAGGTTGAAGTCAGAGCGCCCTGAGCCCTGCTTTCCAAACTGCTTGATCAGATTTGCTGACTCAAAGGCACTTGAACCTGCTTCCTCCTCCAGATCTCTCAATATTGTCCCTGGTTTGTCTCTCCTTCTATTGTCTGATTGTTTCTTCTTGGTTGTAGGGTGGCTTTCACCATAAATAGCCGATATGGACAGAGATTGGCTCACACGGTTAGAACCTACACTCCTTCCCTGGTATCTTGATTCTCTTTCATCCGAGCTTGCGGGGCTTCTGCCGCCAGACTCAGATCCATTCCCTTGCTCCATGGTTGAGGAGGCAGATGATAGACAGGAGTGGTTGTCTCTCTTAAATCCCAGGTGAGCACCCTTTCCCCCATTGATCAAGGGACGGGTCTTGCTGGAGAGGTCAGCCGTCGACATGGCACGTCGGTGTTCCTGGTTCAGGGAGACATTGTTACTAGGAGAGGGGCTGGTGATATAGGCATAACAGTCCTCACTGCCAGCCGGGAATGGGGGACTCCCCCCATTAGTGGATGTTCCACGGGGGGATTTGCTGGGTGACAGGCTTTGACGTGAGCGCGCGCATCTTGAAGATAGGTCCAGGAGGCTGTACCTGGGATGGGGTCCTCCACGGCTGGTCTTGGGAGAGGTCTGTGGTTGGTCACTATGTTCAGATCTGCCGCCTTCTGGAGTGCAGGAGGGTTCCTCGCTGGGGACGAGAACCAGGGTCCTTTGCGTTCTCTGACACTTGAGGATGGAGCTTTTCTTGTTTCCAGTTTGTCCACAGCCTGGTTCGTCTCCCTCCGACTCCCCTTGGCTGGAGATTGGAGGGATAGCCAGGAAGAGGTCCTGGTCATGTGTGTCTAGCTCCTCATCCATGGATGACTCAGATGCTCCTCGATGCCGGGGACTGAGCGGTGGCTTTGAGACTGGTGACTTTGGCTCATCCTTTTCTGTGGTGGACAGGCGGAGCTTCCTGACTACACGCATGCTCCCACTATTTGATGCGGATGAAAAGTCCTTCCGAACTTCAAATGATCCACGGTCTCCAAACTTCATCTCCCCTGAGTGAAGAGCACATTTCTTCCCTGTTTCACCGCAGACACCAATAGGGTAGTTCAGATTTTGATCCTGGACTTCTACCTCCCCTAACCTAACATCCTTCCGCTGCGTACCGGGCTGAAAAGTGACCCTCTTTAAGGAGAGGGAGATTTCCCAAGGCTGTGTAACTTCTGCCACACCCCTCTGAAGCTGGTTCTTATTGGGTCCCCCACTGCTTCCACCCCATCTCTGGACCTGCTCCTTCAGTTGGCCCAGTTTGCGGAGCTGCCGGTCCACCAGGGACTGTCCAACCCGCACCGCCGCAGCGTTCTCCCTCTTCACCTGCTCCAGGCACCGCTGGGCTTCTCGGTGGTCCTGCTCAACTTTTTCCAGCAGTCGGCGCTCTTGTCTCTGAGCCTCAATGATGGCGTTGTCAAGCTCTCGGTTAAATTGCTCCACCTCACTCGTCTGTCGTTCTCTAAGGCTCTGCAGCTCTTTCTCACCCTGCTCTACATTGCAGAGGGCCAGCGTCACCCAGCTGGGTGGATCGGTAAGGGATAGGGGTGCGAAGATGGACCCCCTGGGGGAGTTTAGGTCTCTCTGTATGGGGGAGGTGGGTGACATAAGGGCTGAGAGGCCAGGGAGGGAGGCTTTTCTCTTGGAGCGAGACCTCATTAACATCATGGAGGAGAAAATGGAGAATCTTCTTGTTGGTCTGGTATGTTTCAATTTTCAGCTTGCTGTTGAATCCTGGGAAAAGAGCGTGAAATAGTTGAATTTGTGTAAAATGATCAGCAAGAAAAAGGTTGATGTTGGTCTCAAATTTGAGTGAAGAGGAAAGACTAAATTTGTACCCGTGGATGATACTGAGGGGAGGACGGCTCATCGTAATGTCTGGAATGGAACAAATGGAACGACATCAAGCACATTGAAACCGTTCTACCATTCCAACAATTCTGCTCCAGCCATTACCACGAGCCCATCCTCCCCAATGAAGGTGCCACCAACCTCCTGTGATTTGTACCACATCTTTATTCAAACAGTGACAGACACTTTGGTAATCAAAGAACAACAGACTCAAAAAACATGTGTATGTTTCTGCTCTGACAATGAACAAGAAACAGATGCCGGTTTCCCAAACCATCAGACTGCCACCACCATGCTTGACCGTTGGTTTTCGCCAGACATAATGGTTGACTGAAGTTTGACAAAAAGCACCTGGAAGCACCTGGATGATCATCAAGACGCTTGGAGGAATGTTCTATGGACAGATGATACAAAAGTAGAACTTTTTGGACGACATGGGTCCCATTATTCCTGGCAAAAACAAAACACTGCATTCCACAGTGTGAACCTCATACCAACGGTGAAGCATGGTGGTGGTAGTGAGATGGTTTGGGGATGCTTTGCTGCCTCAGGAACTGGACGACTTGCCTTAATAGAAGGAACCATTAATTCTGCTCTGTATCAGAGAATTCTACAGGAGAATGTCAGGTCACCCTTCTGTGAGCGGGAAGCTGAAGCGCAGCTGGGTCATGCAGCAAGACAATGATCCAAAACACACAATCAAGTCTACATGAAAATGGCTAAAAAGCTAAACATTTGAAGTTTTGGAATGGCCCAGTCAAAGTCCAGACCTAATCCCAATTGAGATGTTGTGGCAGGACTTGAAACGAGCAGTTCATGCTTGAAAACCCACAAGTGTCGCTGAGTTAAAGCAGTGGGCTAAAATTCCCCCACAGTGATATGAGAGACTGATCAACAACTATAGGAAACATTTGGTTGCAGCCTTGCAGCTAAAGGTGGCACAACCAGTTATTGAGTGTAGGGGGCAATTACTTTTTCACACAGGGGAATTGAGTGTTACATAACTTTGTTAATTAAATAAAGAAAATCATTTTTTAAATCCTTTTTTTTGTGTTATTTATAAACGCAGGTTCCCTTAATCTAATATATGATTTTGGTTGAACATTCATTATAGAAAATATGCAAAAATAGAGAAAATCAGAAAGGGGGCAAATACTTTTTCATGGCACTGTAGGCTAAGTATGAAGCCCTAGTTAGAGAAACCTTTCAGCCCCAGAAGCAAAACAACAGGGCTTTTTCTAGGATGAAAGAGTGGGGTATCAGTTTACCTCAGAGCGCTGCACAATAAGGTCCCCCTGGAAACATGTGACCTCAGAGTGTGAATGGGTAAAAACACAGTTTCTCATGTATTGAATAGACAATACCATGATGCATCTTCATTCTCTTTTGTATTTATCTAGGACCGATAACCTGTGTAAAAACAGATAACCCGTGTAAAAACAGATAACCCGTGTAAAAACAGATAACCTGTGTAAAAACAGATAACCCGTGTAAAAACAGATAACCCGTGTAAAAACAGATAACCCGTGTAAAAACAGATAACCCGTGTAAAAACAGATAACCTGTGTAAAAACAGATAACCCGTGTAAAAACAGATAACCTGTGTAAAAACAGATAACCCGTGTAAAAACAGATAACCCGTGTAAAAACAGATAACCCGTGTAAAAACAGATAACCCGTGTAAAAACAGATAACCCGTGTAAAAACAAATAACCCGTGTAAAAACAGATAACCCGTGTAAAAACAGATAACCCGTGTAAAAACAGATAACCCGTGTAAAAACAGATAACCCGTGTAAAAACAGATAACCTGTGTAAAAACTGATAACCTGTGTAAAAAATTACCAGATTGATCCATTCAGAACATGCAATTGGAATAAAATATATTTAAAAGAACAAAACATCACAAGAAAAAATAAACACATTTGAAAACAGAAACTGGCCTCCCAATTCACATTTTTCTGAATATAACCAGTCCAAAGAATAACTGACAGGTGTACAGACACATACTTGTTTGATGGAATGTGAGAAAATAGGCCTGTGTGTCCGTGTGAAACAAATCCCAGTCACTCTGTCGGAGTGCGGCTACCGGTCCCCTCTCACATTACCCAGTTAAATGTTGAATGAGGGACCCTGGTTGCTAAGTTACCCAGGGACCTGCATGGCACTAGCTGAGGTGTTGAGTGGAAACGATAACATTCATATTAAGGACACCTTCACCAGTATCAAGTGTTCAACATCCACTACTGTATAAGTATGATTACTGACAAAATACTGTATGTCAGAAATACATTTTTAAAAGATTCCCCAAAAGATCCTTATAGGTTTACTTAAAATGTTCATCAAGGAAAAGGTCAACATTACAATGCCAACAAATTGCAGTTAAATTACAGTAAAATCAATGACAATTTATGACATCTATCAAGAGTTCATTGACATATTGGGCACAGTACTTGTGCAAACCTATTTATGCAAAGTTATAGTACTTCCTATATTTTGTTATTCATTCTATTAGCCTTGATTAAATAGAGCAGAAAGGATCTTACCTGGGCCAGGTGCACTCCTTTTCCTCCACTGCTCTCTGTGCAGCGTCCTACAGTGTCACATCCTTCCTCTGTCCCGTCCACATCTCTCCGTCACACCCCCTTCAGCCCCTTTCCCGCTATTCCTCTTTCTTTCTTTCTTTCTTTCTTTCTTTCTTTCTTTCTTTCTTTCTTTCTTTCTTTCTTTCTTTCTTTCTTTCTTTCTTTCTTTCTTTCTTTCTTTCTCCCCATTCTTCACTCTTCAGAATAGTTCAGACTGCATATCTAAATTCCCTTACACTGTCACTTTCTCTCATGCACACAAACCCTCTGTCAAACCCATATCAAACCCAAATCAAACCCAAATTCAAGTTCCCCAACATACTACCTTATTCCTGTTGACAGATCACATGACAAGATGCAAGATAACCCCAATCCAACTTCAAATCTGTGTACTGTGGGTTTCAAGCAAGATGCCACAGTCAACCATCCCATGCCCTTGCAAGGTCATAACTTGTCAAAAGGTAAATAGGCTACATCATGATGATGTTGGAGGCGCTGCACAATATTAGTCAAATAGACTTAGAGATCACAGGTGGAACATCATTTCACTTGCACGTTATAACCACTAGATGTCAGCAGATAGTAAAGGAAGGATAAGTTGTGTGCCTTGCCACTGCTGTTCTGATATTGATGATGTCTGTGAGCCCATATAGATCTGTTTGGGTTGGTTTGCTTTCGCACTGTGGGTGTAATTGAGCAATTTGCATAACTCCCCATGACTTAAAACAACCAAGCTAAATCAAAACCTGACAGAAGCATTTGGAGTCACAGTTTTTGACACCTGCTGTATTTTTTAATTGTTTTCCAAATGGGATTGTTTTGAGAAAAATGTTTGCTAACTCCGCTACTAAGGAATGAGAGTGTGTTTTCATGTTAGCTGCTGTAGCTAGCTAGGGTGATTCTGCCATTAACTTTGGTGAACAACCTTTGTATTTATTTTTTATTTAAAAAGGCAAGTCAGTTAAGAACAAATTCTTATTTACAATGACAGCCTACCCCATCCAAACCCGGATAACGCTGGGCCAATTGTATGCCGCCCTATGGTATTCCCAATCACGGCCAGTTGTGATACAGCCTGGAATCAAACCAGGGTGTCTGTAGTGACGAGATGCAGTGCCTTAGACCGCTCGGGAGCCCTTGCATACATACAAACGTGAATGTGAGAAACCACCTGAAAAGAAGAACCTCAACCCCGTTGCAGAGTTTTTCGGGACAGCCTTCTTCATCTTCACCAGTTGGTTTCAGAGATGAAAAACTTAACGGATACTGGAACTGCAGCCACCTGTGGCCAATGGGGTTGCCCTGTCCATCTGCGTAGCCATCACAACAGCAGTGAGGTTGGTAGCAACATATAATTAAAAAAATATATATATATATATATATATATATATATATATACGGGGAAAAAAATCTTAAATTGTAATTTCATCTCTATAGGTTGGTAGTTACTTCTGGTATGGAGTAGGCCTGTAATAGTAAAGATGAATAATTAGTTTAACTTGTTCACTCTTGTTTTCTAGTGGAGGCCACTTACTAACGGTCTGCATGAGTGCCGTCAACAGGCAGAGCAAGCCACTCATGGCACCTTTCTGCATCAAACTGACTGTCACCGTCGGTATTCTGGGGGGGTTAGTGCGTCACTGTCAACATCCTGAGTCTCCAATGCTACATAAACAGCAGTCCACCTGCAGGATGGTGGAATGTTATCACTGTTCCACAACAAAGTGTATGAAATGTAGAGCGCAGTGTATGAATTTCAGATGTTCGCTAAACTTTTTAACATCATTGTTCTTTCATTCTTATACTGAACAAAAATATAAACGCAACATGCAATGTGTTGGTCCCACGTTTCATGAGCTGAAATAAAAGATCCCAGGAATGTTCCATATGCACAAATGTGTTTACATCCCTGTTAGTGAGCATTTCTCCTTTGCCAAGATAATCCATTACCCTGACAGGTGTGTCATATCAAGAAGCAGATTAAACAGAACGATTGTTACACAGGTGCACCTTGTGCTGGGGACAATTAAAGACCATTCTAAATTGTGTAGTTTTGTCACCCAACACAATGACACAGATGTCGCAAGTATTGAGGGAGCGTGAAATTGGCATGCTGACTACAAGAATGTCCACCAGAGCTGTTGTCAGATAATTTAATGTTAATTTCTCTTCCATAAACCGCCTCCAACGTCATTTTAGAGAATTTGGCAGGACATCCAACCGGCCTCACAACCGCAGACCACATGTAACCATGCCAGCCCAGGACCTCCACATCCGGTTTCTTCACCTGCGGAATCGTCGGAGACCAGCCACCCGGACAGCTGATAAATCTGTGGGTTTGCACAACCAAAGAATTTCTGCACAAACTGTCAGCTCATCTGCGTGCTCGTCGTCCTCATCAGGGTCTTGACCCGACTGCAGTTCGATCTCGTAACTGACTTCAGTGGGCAAATGCTCACTGGCAAGCTGGAGAATTGTGCTTTTCATGGATGAATACTGGTTTCAACCAGGCAGATGTCAGACAGCGTGTATGGTGTTGTATAGGCGAGCGGTTTGCTGATGTCAACGTTGTGAACAGTGGGGTTATGGCATGGGCATGCATAAGCTACGGACAACGAACACAATTGCATTTTATCGACTGCAATTTAAATGCACAGAGATATCGTGATGAAATTCTGAGTCCCATTGCCGGGCCATTCATCCGCCGCCAACTACTCTAACACTGGGCCTGCTGTGGTGGCTAACTGCTGGTCCTAACACTGGGCTGGCTGTGGTGGCTAACTACTGGTCCTAACACTGGGCCTGCTGTGGTGGCTAACTACTGGTCCTAACACTGGGCCTGCTGTGGTGGCTAACTACCCTAACACTGGGCCTGCTGTGGTGGCTAACTACTCTAACACTGGGCCTGCTGTGGTGGCTAACTACTCTAACACAGAGCCCGCTATGGTGGCTATCTACTGTTCCTAACACTGGGCCTGCTGTGGTGGCTAACTACTCTAACACAGAGCCCGCTATGGTGGCTATCTACTGTTCCTAACACTGGGCCTGCTGTGGTGGCTAACTACTCTAACACAGGGCCTGCTGTGGTGGCTAACTACTGGTCCTAACACTGGGCCTGCTGTGGTGGCTAACTACTGGTCCTAACACTGGGCCTGCTGTGGTGGCTAACTACTGGTCCTAACACTGGGCCTGCTGTGGTGGCTAACTACCCTAACACTGGGCCTGCTGTGGTGGCTAACTACTCTAACACTGGGCCTGCTGTGGTGGCTAACTACTCTAACACAGAGCCCGCTATGGTGACTATCTACTGTTCCTAACACTGGGCCTGCTGTGGTGGCTAACTACTGGTCCTAACACAGTGCCTGCTGTGGTGGCTAACTACTGGTCCTAACACTGGGCTTGCTGTGGTGGCTAACTACTCTAACACTGGGCCTGCTGTGGTGGCTAACTACTCTAACACAGGGTCTGCTGTGGTGGCTAACTGCTCTAACACAGAGCCCGCTATGGTGACTATCTACTGTTCCTAACACTGGGCCTGCTGTGGTGGCTAACTACTGGTCCTAACACAGTGCCTGCTGTGGTGGCTAACTACTGGTCCTAACACTGGGCTTGCTGTGGTGGCTAACTACTCTAACACTGGGCCTGCTGTGGTGGCTAACTACTCTAACACAGGGTCTGCTGTGGTGGCTAACTACTCTAACACAGAGCCTGCTGTGGTGGCTAACTACTCTAACACTGGGCCTGCTGTGGTGGCTAACTACTCTAACACAGGGCCTGCTGTGGTGGCTAACTACTCTAACACAGTGCCTGCTGTGGTGGCTAACTACTCTAACACTGGGCCTGCTGTGGTGGCTAACTACTCTAACACAGTGCCTGCTGTGGTGGCTAACTACTCTAACACTGGGCCTGCTGTGGTGGCTAACTACTGGTCCTAACACAGTGCCTGCTGTGGTGGCTAACTACTCTAACACTGGGCCTGCTGTGGTGGCTAACTACTGGTCCTAACACTGGGCCTGCTGTGGTGGCTAACTACTGGTCCTAACACTGGGCCTGCTGTGGTGGCTAACTACTCTAACACAGGGCCTGCTGTGGTGGCTAACCACTGGCCCTAACACTGGGCCTGCTGTGGTGGCTAACTACTGGTCCTAACACTGGGTCGACTGGGTTGGGCCCATGGTCCGCTGCTGTTAGGTCTCTCAGTCATGCTTCACAGTATCTTCTCATCCTCTTTATTATGATCAGCGTTTAATCCTGTCTTGTGTTTGTTCTGTTGCTAGGCTCCTCCCTCCTGGGGGACCCAAGAATATGACTCATCATGTAGAAAAAAAACAGCACTTGTTTGAACTGTGAAACACTGAGGTTTAGTTTATGCACCGATGCATCTGGGAGTAAACATATTACCTATCAACTTGGATATGATATGTTTTCTTAGAGACAATTTTCTCTGACATAAAGGATGTCAGGAAGATATGAGACCCATGTTATATTATAAACTCAGATTAAATAGGTAGGCCTCCCATCACATCTTAACACTATGTACTGTAACTAACTATCTCTGTCCATCTGCTACAGACAGTACCAGTTGTGTCTTTGTGTCCTCCACTAGCTGAGAGCCCACCACTCCAAACCACTGATAAGATCATTCATTCCTCTGCTTCTTCTTTAGCCTGAGAGGCTAACAGCTATTTCCTCTCTGAGATCCAGCATTCTCTGTCCGACACTCCTTCACGGAGCGACACACACGTGGTGAAACTTCTCCTTAGACACAGATGGGTCCTCAGACGTCCGTGTTTTTGATGTCACAACGAGTCCTGGAGGCTCCCTGCCTGGCTGACTGATTATTACTATCGTTGGTCTGTCAGCATCAATGGGAAATGATATTGGCCCACAGTCGTATCAGACCTCGCATGTTATTGATACGACTGTTAAACTCCACAAGCCAGCTGCCCGCCCGCCTCCAACCAAGGTGCAATTAAATCTACATGTCTCTCGCTTCTGTTTGTGTGACAGAGAGTAATGGGACCAATAGTTAACTGTAACAAAAAATTATGTGATACATCGTGCCTTATATTACAAACACACACGACAGCGCCACATATGGGTTATTACCAAATATGATCTATTTAATTCTAGTCATGTCAGGTTTTCCCAGCTTACGTGCTCGACTGATGCGTAGATAAATAATTAAGAAAATAACATTACTCGTTGAATACCAGAGATGGACAAAAAAGTCATATTCCACATTATATCTTATTATTTTGCATCTCTGGATATCAGTTCATGAATATGGTAATAGTCTGTTCTCTCCAGTGGGACTATCGTCTTTCAAAGGTGCGGATCCGGTTCTGTCACTAGATTTGATTAATTCCTCCGATGCCACTCCTCATTTTGTGTACCCCCCTCTTTTAACACTTTCAGGGGTATGATATTAGGGGAACAATCGCAGAAACAAAACGAGCTGGAACCACCAAGAAGGGAACAGATGGCACATAATTGCCTCGTGGAGGAAGCCAGGGAGTCAATTTTTACTGGTCTCAGGGGAGTTGCAGTTGCAAAAAGTGCAGGTGCATTTGTTTTGATCAGATATGGCCTAGAGGAACCATCTGAGAAATATTCATCACACGCACATTAGAGGGAGAATTTAACAAAGCGCGTCATTGGTGAGACCAGGATGCGACCGTGTGCTTTCATTAGGCCAACGAGGTAAACACAGGGAAAGGGAGCCCATGCCTGCCTGCTTGGCACATTCAACTACAACAGATGCAGCAGGAATTAATGCAGCACCAAAGTGTTGGAACGTCAAGATTAAATCATGGAAATATAACACAGTTCATTTTTTGCTTCTTGTCAATGTAATTGTAGAAAATGTATGAAACTGAAAAAAGGCCACTTGTTTCCACAATAACTGCCTCATTACCAATACTGTACATATTGGTAACATTCATCTCACAAAGAAAATATGAAACTATACAAACACTGAAACAGGTTTATACTGAGATAGACTAGTTAGCTACTTTTGCAAGGTCAGAAGGTCAGACAAAATTTGCTCTATGACCAAATCTATATAAAAAAAAAGAAGCAATTATCATTTGTTTTGTATCCATTAATACTTTATCATTTTCTTGGTAAAAAAGGTTGTGAATCTACAATTTTATGATGGTCTGAGTGGAATGCTGTCAAGTGGGACCCAGCATGGACTCAGAATGAGCTTTCTGATGAGCAATAGGCCCTCTCCTTTATAATCCCAAACTCTGCTCTGCCTTGCAATATCAAACTAATAAATTACAGCCTGTCTCCCACATAACTCACTGATAAATAAAAAAGGGTCCGCTTTAGTGTGCAGCTGTGACCCAGGGTTACCTAGCAACAGGTCATGCCCAGACGAAATGCACAAGGTGGAGATACACCTCCGAGGATCCGGGGGGGAGGGAGGGAGCGGTGGAGAGATGGATAGAAGGAGGCCTCATCCTCACTCTCTATGACCCTTGACAGATAGAAAACGCACTCAGAGGAAACGGGTTTTGATTGACAGGGATATTTAGAGACGCTGGAGCTCTGATTGTGCCATTCCATGTGTTCTTCAAACCGCCAGCATGTGGCAGATATGAAACTTGCATGTGGTGTGGACTAGTGTATATTTCAGTTGAGGTATGAATAAATTAGGGTTTCCACAAACAGATCTTAGCAGCAGAACTCGATGGAATGCAATGACATCAACCTGACAGTGTCGGCTACAGTATACAGCTGATGGTAACTCTATCTGACGCAGTCAGAGATTGAGCAGTAGCGCTAGGCCTGTGTATGCCAGAACACTGTTGTACGGAAACGAAAGGCTCAGTGTGCAGTCCGTGTCTTCTCAACAGTCGCCTGTGTCACACACCCTCAAGGGGGCTATGCAGCTGTGTGAAGTTAGCACACGGTCCAGTTAGGCCCACACTCACTGGGAAGACAAACACACATTGTTTTGTCTCTAAATGAACTGTGTGGATATATGTTTAGGTGGCATGTTGTGTGTTCTACTGAGAGTATGCAGCAGCAGTGTGTATCATGTAATCATTAGGCAGAGGGTTGAACATATGAAAGGTCGTAATACATTTGGGTTTCATCATACATCAAACAACTCTTATACAATCGCCAGTGTTTAGGACCTTTCCACAAGGGCCATATTGGTAATTGGCTGAATCTGCAGTAGCCTACAGTACAGTAGATCAGGGTAGTTTGTAGGTAAGGCATGGGGACCATAGGGATATATTCATATAGATGTGGCTGTGATGCGGGTTTGTCGAAGGAGGCTCACCTCGCAGTAATGTCCAGGACAGCCATGTTAATGCACAGCTAGTGAACATGACAGACGTCATCCGAGGTTAGTGTTGAGTAAACGGGCATCCATCACGGATGCTAACAACTCTGATTAAAAATACATAATCTGGAACTGGCCCCCTGATGGTGGAGAACGGTTCCGGGCGTAATTATGGCGGGGAGCGCTTACGATCAAAGGCAGAGTCACACCTGCTTGCCTTTCAAATTCTGTTTCGCTGATTACATTTTCATATTTCATTAACGTCAAATTGATAAATGGGATCTGATGGGGGGGGATACCTGTTTACCCACAATCACGATCACTATCATGACCCCATGACCCTCCCTTGCCACACCTCTCTCTCTCGCTCTCTCTCTCTTTCTCTCTCTCTCATCATCCTATCCCCTCCAGGGGTGTAAGTGTGTGGCACAAAGCAGCGAGAGAAACTTCCCCAGCTTCCACCTACGGCTTTGCATCCAGCACTCACCCAATTTACACCTCTCTCCCTACCCTGTCGGCGCCACCCACCCAGGTTCCCCTGGCGACAGCACCGTGCCAACAGCCACCTCCCCTCGGAAGGGGCGAGGTGGGAGGGGGTTGAGGCTCCACAGGAAGCTGCAGAAACACACTGGGTCTTGTGAAGCTGGTGTCACGTCAGTGGAGCTAGAACTGAGGCTCGCAGCACATGTTTACAAGGTAAAACCTGCAAACTCACATGGGCCAATACAGTACCAATGCTCCACCTAAGAGAGAAAGAAATCTGACAGGGCTTTGAAATGATGTCCTCCTCCTGTATGTAACACTCTGCCTGTTTAAACATCTTGACAGGATTAAAGCGGAGTTCAACTGCTTTGCAGGGCCAGTTAATTGAAGCGGATGAGTTTTTTTAATAAAGCGTGCAGTGTTAGCAGCTGACAAATGGATGGGGCTGACACACAGGGGAAATTGCATTTAATGGCATCAGGTATGTGCTGCTTTGCTGCTGCTGGCCCTCATCGCTTTACAGCTTTCTTCCTCCTGCCGTTTCATTTACGCTAACCTGAGTCAGTTAAGGTGTTCTTCCTTCTGGGTGTTAATTATGGGTCACGTGGTGCCTCACGGGGGGGGGGGGGGGGGGGGGGGGGGGGGGGGAGCAAGTCTGCCTGTCAGGTGATCTCTTGTGGAAAAAACACAGGATATTTTTTTAACTCACATTCATTCTCCATCCATAGATTGTAGCTGCATATCCGTATTGATTCTGAACTTGGGATGTAGCAACAATGGTTACATGGCAGACAACTACAAACCAAAAAGTCACAGACCGTCAGAGAACAACAATGCCATGTGAATTATTTTGAGTGATGTGTCAGTGGACCATCACAAAGACGCCCTATGGGAATTGTCTATTTGATATCTCACCCAACGGCAGACTGTCCGGTTCTATAGGACATTCCTCATATCAGGGGACAATTAGAGACTTTCATTTTCCCCTAATATCAATCACACAGCTCATGAATAAAAACAATTAGCTCTTCATAATTCATAGAATTGCAATTGCCCTTTGCTAGCCCCGTTTTGTAACCGCTGATGCCTCTTGGGTATGTCCTCTCATCACTGTGGCAGGGGCCACCACCACCGAGCCCCACCACCGTAGTCAATGGGCCAAAATGGGGGAGGCAGGGGCAGGGCCTTGTTTCAGAGTTAGAATCAGTCCTCTGGACACGTGTCACTCTTCATTAGAGAGGCGGAGGAGAGTGACGCCCTTGGGTAAGGATGGACCGTAGCGAAGGAGAAGGCCCAGGGGGTGGATGGGATGGAGGAAGGACAGGGAGGGATGAGGAAGGGGGAGGTGGGCAGAGTGGCAGCTGTGGAACAATGACAGAATCTGTGTCCGAGGCCCCCCCAGGCCAAACACCAGCTCCCCACTGCTGCGAACTGATCTCTCGCCTCTAGAACAAGACGAAGTAGACAGACAGAGAGAGAGAGAGAGAGAGAGAGAGAGAGAGAGAGAGAGAGAGAGAGAGAGAGAGAGAGAGAGAGAGGAGAGAGAGAGAGAGAGAGAGAGAGAGAGAGAGAAAGGAGAGAGGAGAGAGGAGAGAGAGAGAGAGAGAGAGAGAGAGAGAGAGAGAGGGAGAGGGAGAGGGAGAGAGAGAGAGAGAGAGAGAGGGAGAGGGAGAGAGAGAGAGAGAGGGAGAGAGAAAGAGGGGCAGAGAGAGAGAGAGAGAGAGAGAGAGAGTGAGAGAGAGAGAGAGGGAAAGAGGGGTAGAGAGAGAGAGAGAGAGAGAGTGAAACAGATATAGAGTGGTCACACCCGCTGAATATACCCTGGTTTAGAAAGACCCGCACACTGCCATGCTCAATGCAAACTATGAAATGGAATGGAACATACTAAAAGCTGTACATACCACAAATGTTGGAATACACTTAACCGAATGGAATTACAAGGAATACAACTTACTTAATGACATAAACCATATAATCTCTGTCTGGTTCGACTTGAACCTGGAGTCATTCAGCAACAGCACAGGCACAGCAAGCTGGAGAATGTCAAGCATTAATCTTTCATGACAGCCATTCATTTCACCACTTTGATTAACTTATTATTAATTCATTCAGATTTACAATGTTGACTTACATGGCAGTGAAATTATATTTGCTCATAGATTACTGACTTGGGGACTGGCACGTTTCTACAGTATGATCCTGCACCTAAATACTGTTAACAGCAGTGCTTGACTTGGACAGGAGCTCACCGGAGATTAGCACCGGCACCTGAAACTTTCTACTGCTTGAGCTCCTGTTCCTCTTATAGAATATTAGCTCAAAAGTATTGTGGAGCTCCTGCGCCTAAATATAAGCAGTACCGGCACCCAAAATCAGTATTGGAACCTGTTTCAGTCCAAGCCAAGCACTGGTAAACAGTTCATATCCATTCATCAAATTATCATTTCATGTGATTCTTATCCATCATAAACAATCACATCATACACATACTCATCAGTATAGATCAATTATGTTCTAGATAAATCATATTCTAGGTCAATCATAAACTTATCAAGATTCATTTGAGAGGGTCCCGATAGTCACCAGTAGCACATGGAATTGCCTCGTCTCAGCACAGACAACAGTGGATGTGACAAGTGGATCCAACAGAAACCACTGGCTCACGCCACACGTACGGGGCCCACCCTCGCCTTATTAGCCAGGTCAGACATAATCACTGATAGGCAAGGCAAGGCCAGTTAATTATGGGTGGCAGCTGGCAGTGAGGCCTTCCTTTAGGGGTAATGTCCATGTGTGAACCCCCAATGAAGAATAAACTGAACCCTTTTGTTTGGGGTGCAGCATGTGGCGGCCCCCTAATGTTAAAAGAGAGTGGAAATGTGGACAGAACTCAAGATTAATAAGGGGGAATGGGGCATTAAATTTGTGTAATGTAACCGTGTGTGTGTGTGTGTGTGTGTGTGTGTGTGTGTGTGTGTGTGTGTGTGTGTGTGTGTGTGTGTGTGTGTGTGTGTGTGTGTGTGTGTGTGTGTGTGTGTGTGTGTGTGTGTGTGTGTGTGTTTATGCTCACTTGTGAATGTGTATATGGGTCTCTCATCCAGAATCACCAGAAATTAGATTTTTTTAATAAACCCACAGTGCTCCATACCCCTTACATCATATAGCGGTTGCTGTTTCTAAACATCAACACACAGCAGCTACATCCCACCGTTCACCAGCATGGCAATAGATTTAGATCTAGTTGGATCGCGGCACAGGAACATTTTTTTTGGTGGCACAGTAGGATACAGTAGATTCCATCTTTCCTTTTGGGGCAAATGAAGAAAACAGATCTGAACAAAGTGTGCTGATGTTGTATCCTGAACAGCTTGTAAATCTCCTGTCCCAAATGAGTGCAATATAGTGGTGCCGACCTGGGACTGACGTGTCGCTGGAGAAGAGACAGGCTGGTGAAGTTAGTTGATGGAGAGAGGGGAGAGAGGCAGGAGGCGATGGGGACGGAACGAGATGTTTGTGATATACTACGTTATTATTTTGTCTGCACATCCAGATGGTGTGGAGTTATGAATAGGTGGGATGCACATTAGTTATATATTAGACTTCATGTGTGTGTTGGGGAGGGGGGTACAGTTTGTGTGTGTGTGTGCACCACTGCTTAAGGGGGTGTACACACACACACACAAGTCTCCTATGGCCATCGCCAGTATAGCCAGTGCCTGACATATGCACGGTCTTCCCAGCTCAGCACGGCCCATCTGATACACCCCTCTGGTTTATTGATCCTGTTCATTGCAGGAGAACGAGATGCAGACAGCATTCTCCCGGCTGAGCCAGACCAGCCATAATCATGATCTAATGTCCTGCTTCTCTGCTCAATAGCTGATCTCTGTATCATGGTATAAATCTGATGCTAACCTCATGATTGTCTTTATTGTGTGACTGTTTTCATATCATGTTGTATTGACGCTGTCCACAGCCCGCGGATATTCAATACATAAAGGCTTTATGTCCTTTTTGGCACATTTACGCTGGTGATGTGGAATAGAAGGAATGGTCAGTAGTCATTGTTCTCAATACGTTATGTGTTACACTGACACACGCACATTCTTATTACGTGATCGCTCATTCTGTTCTTTACCATACAGCAATGTTCTCTGTTCTTCAGAACCAGGACCTTGGACAGCACCCTGCCTATTCTCATTCAACAGCCCCCTCAGTCAGCGATGACTTTGACTGCCCACATTGTCCCTGCCTCAGTGTGTGTGTGCGTGTTTGTGTGAGTGTGTGCATGCACATTCGTGTGTGTCTGTGTGTGTGTCTTGGAGTGTTTGTGTGGGCTCCTTGCACGTTCCCTCTCTCTCCCCCCCATAACCCTCGTAGCCATGGTAACTATACCGATCGATCCAATGCCATCTGATGCCAAACCTTTCAAATTTAAAAGAGAAATAATTGTAGATGTTGGTGACTGATGTGCAATGTCTCCCTATAAATATGAATGGCAAAGAAATAAGAGATTGTGGTAGCTGAAAGTGCTGTTAGTCGAGTAGAATTGTGTTCATTTAGTCAGTGTCTTGATTTCCATTGTTGACAATGGAGAAAATAACCAGGAGACAAACATGGCATGGATAACATGAACTGGAGAAAATAACCAACAGCATGCCTGTGAAACATGTTATTGGAGAGAGACTCACTCTGGCTCCTTCAGATACACACATGCACACCCTCACACACACACACACACACCCTCACACACACACACACACACACACCCTCACACACACACACCCTCACACACACACACACACACACACACACACACACACACACACACACACACACACACACACACACACACACACACACACACACACACACACACACACACACACACACACACACACACACACACACACACACACACACACACACACACACACACAGAGTCTCAGTCACAGGGCCTGAGGGGATTGGGCCTGAGAAGGGGGATATGTCACTTCTACTTTAGTCAAGCAGACAAGAACTTGCATATCTCTCCCTAGTCTGTGTTCAAGATTCAGGCTGTGACATTTTACCATTTTTCTGTATTTCAACTAAAAATGTTTGGTTCTCTTGTTATTTGCAATGAGTTTCAATAACACGGTTTGTGTATTTGTTTGTGCGGGACTTGATGACACACAAACACACACCACATAAAAGTGGAAAAGGAGTGGACAGAAAGAGGAAGGAGAGAAAGAAAGGATGAATGGAGAGAAAGATTATTAGAGGAAAACAGATGGCTCCCAATCACAGTGGTCCTTAGGGACATAGAGGAACAACTCTCCACACCTCAGGCTTACGAGCTGGGTGGGGTACTTAAACATGTGTGTGTGTGTGTGTTTGTGTATATGTGTGTGTGTGTGTGTAACTACTTCTTCAAAGCAATACTATAAGAGGTTTGTAATAACTACTATGGTTGTCATATGCTCACAAAGGTTTATCATTTGACGTTGTTCGACATACAATATAATGAAATACTGTAGTTCAATGTCCTTTAACAAAAACTCACAGATTTGGAAAAATGCTGCTTTTGACATCATGACATCATGGCTGGATGTGCTAATGGGGTAACAGCTATAAAATTAGCTTTCAAGATACACTCAGACACATCACACTTTCACACACAGATAATGTGTGCATGTGCAGCCATATGAACGCACACACACACGGGTCGCACGCACACCCACACACACACACACACACACACACACACACACACACACACACACACAGAAACACACACACACGGGTCGCACACGCACGCACGCACACACACACACACACACACACACACACACAGAAACACACACACACGGGTCGCACACGCACGCACACACACACACACACACACACACACACACACACACACACACAGATGACAGGCAGCGAGTGGAAATGAAGGATTTGGAGTTCAATCCCGTTACATTATGCAGCAGATGGCGTCCAGGCCGAGCCCGGCCAGGCCTCTCCCAGGGGTACACCCAGGAGAGAAGGGAGGATAGGGGGAGGAGAGGTGGGGGGGTGTGTGAGGAGGGGTGAGGGACAAAGCTGCTCTCTCTCTCTTTAATGCACACATCTATTTATTTTCCTCTCTCTGTGCTTCTCTCTGTTCTCTGGGTTAGTGTATGGGACAGTGCACCCAGGCATTTGTCCCTGGCTCCATGCTCAGGCATACACTCCACTGCAACAACCACCACAGCCCTCTCCTCTGCTGTTTTCTGTCCTCCACCTCTCTCTGCCTCTGCGCACCCCCCCCCCCCCCCCCCCCCCCCCCTGTCTTCCAGCCCAGCTGGGTCTGCACCTGAACTCAGCCACGAAGGGCTCCGACCCCGACTGGCTTTAAGAGGAGGAACGAAGAAAGGTGAGAACTGGAAAAGGAGCAAGAGGAGAAGGAGAGAAGAGGAGAGGGAAGGAGAGACAGAGTGCAAGAGAAAGGAAGAGAGAAAGGAAAGAGAAAGAGGAGAGGGAGAGGGGGAAAGAGGGAGAGAGAGAGCAGGATAGAGGGAGTGAGGCCATTGTAATCATGAGGCTGTAATGGCTAATGGTTTTCACATTACGTTGTTATATTTATGGTCATTCCCGCTTGGCGGTTGATTAGCTCAGTGTTGCTTATTATTGGGCTCGTCATTCAACACACACACACACACAGCGGCCTGTATGCCCCCGGATCATTGCCCAAGGCACTTTTTGTTTTGTATTTTTGTATTAATTGAGCTGGCGCTCAAGTGTTGGTCCAGATGTCACTGTGACCTGTGGGGATTATTAGAAATCTGTTTCCCAGATCATTTATGTGGACCAGTTCAAGGAACGCTCAGATCTGGACACATCTTTGACTGTATCACTCAAAAAGTTTCAGAAAAAAACTGATTGCTAATGTGGAGAATCATGGTCTTCTTCCAAAAATGGACTTCATCTACACATCCCGAATATCACCATGTGGTACATTCTGTCTGGTCTCCAATGACCCTCATGGATGCCCAGGGGTCACTTGGGGCCCTGCAATCTTCCTGGTTGTGCCAAAAGCACTGTGCACCTTGGCAGGACTCAGAGCCTAATGAACTCATCAGCCAGCTGGAGGGGCTTGGATGGGGAAGGTTTAGAAATGAGCAGAGGAGGGACTTGGAAGGGGAAGGTTTAGAAAGGAGCAGAGGAGGGACATGGAAGGGGAAGGTTTAGAGAGTAGCACAGGAGGGACTTGGAAGGGGAAGGTTTAGAGAGTAGCACAGGAGGGACTTGGAAGGGGAAGGTTTAGAGAGTAGCACAGGAGGGACTTGGAAGGGGAAGGTTTAGAAATGAGCAGAGGAGGGACTTGGAAGGGGAAGGTTTAGAAATGAGCAGAGGAGGGATTTGGAAGGGGAAGGTTTAAAGAGTAGCACAGGAGGGACTTGGAAGGGGAAGGTTTAGAGAGTAGCACAGGAGGGACTTGGAAGGTGAAGGTTTAGAGAGTAGCACATGGGAAGGCCTGGGTGCTGTGTGCCACAACCACAAGAGATGACAGGCCAAGAACGAGGGATGGAGATGGAGGGATGGAATGGAAATGAAGACGGCACATTGGAGAAGAGAAAGTTGGGAAGATGGGAGGAAAGGATGGATGGAGATGGAGGGAGTACATATTGGTCTACTGCAGATGTAGAGGAGAGAGGTGGAAAAAGGAGAGAGGAATTATACAAAGAGAACCAGAGACAGAGCGAGAGAGTGAGAGCGAGAGAGCGAGAGAGTGAGAGAGAGAGAGAGAGAGAGAGAGAGAGAGAGAGAGAGAGAGGGTAGAATGGAGAATGAGGAGACTAGTTAAGAGGAAGAGAGGAGAAGACGATGTAGACATGGCTTTCTGAGAAATCTGACAAGAGGTATTGAAAATATTGAAAGTATTGAAAATTGTAAGCGGGGAACCATGCTGGGCAATTTGGTGACTAGTGGTGCTTTCTCAACTCTACTCTTATGTCATCATGCCTAGTTACAAAAGTTGAAAACAGCCCATCTCTTCTCTTTAGTTTATCCAAGAGGTTATATACACATATTCAACATAAAAACACTCAGTCTTTTCCTTGTCAGCCTTTGATTCTCTAATAAAACTTCAATCTCCATATTTCCCCTGTGTATGTATCTGTGTATACAGGGCCTTCAGAAAGTATTCATACCCCTTGAATTATTCCACATTTTGTTGTGTTACAGCCTGAATTCAAAATGGATTAAATATATATATTTTCTCACCCATCTACACACAATACCCCATAATGACAAAGTGAAAACATGATTTTAGAAATCTTTGCAAATATATTGATAATGAAAAACAGAAATATCTCATTTACACAAGTATTCACACCCCTGAGTCAAAACTTTGTAGAAGCACCTTTGCCGGCGATTACAGCTGTGAGTCTTTCTGGGTACGTCTCTAAGAGCTTTGCACACCTGGATGTACAATATTAGCTCATTATAAAAAATAAAACTCTGTCAATTTGAATGTTGGTCATTGCTAGACAGCCATTTTCAAGTATTGTCCTAGATTGTAACTGTAACTCGGCCACACAGGAACAGTCAATGTCGTCCTGATAAGCAACTCCAGTGTAGACTTGGCCTTGTGTTTTAGGTTATTGTCCTGCTGAAAGGTGAATTTGTCTCCCAGTGTCTGTTGGAAAGCAGACTGAAAAAGGTTTTCCTCTAGGATTTTGCCTGTACTTACAGCTGTATTCCGTTTATTTTAATCCCCAAAAATCGACCTAGTCCTTGCCAATGACAAGCATACCCGTAACATGATGCAGCCACCACCATGCTTGAAAATATGAAGAGTTTTTGCAAAAAGTGAATTGCTTTGCCAATTCTTTTGCAGTATTACTTTAGTGCCTTGTTGCAAAGGATGCATGTTTTGGAATATTTTTATTCTGTACAGACTTCCTTCTTTTCACTCTGTCATTTAGATTAGTATTGTGGAGTAACTACAATGTTGTTGATCCATCCTCGGTTTTCTCCTATCACAGCCATTAAACTCTGTAACTGTTTTAAAATCACT